>NC_132869.1:3936400-4239200 GCF_048164855.1 Canis lupus baileyi | reverse complement strand
AGGTCATAATAAATTTTATTTTCACTGGAAGTATATGAAGGTTTAAGTCTTAGAGCACATATATATTTCACACCAGCTTCGAGTATTAAAAACTTAAAAGTCAATGCTAATTTGATGAGTAAAACATGGCATCTCATTAATTATTTATGGTTTTAACCATTTTTATTATCACGCACAAAAACCCCACGTATATTCCAATAAATTTTCACAAAACATCCACACAGCTACTCTCTAGTCAAGAAATAGAACACTTCCATCACCCAAAAGTCTTATATACCCACTTGCTATCACTAGTCCTTTTGTACCCCCATCTTTTTAATGCTATGTAGTTTTACCTATTTCTAAACTTTTTTTTTTTTTTAAGATTGTATTTAAGACAGAGAAAGAGAGCGAGCAAGCCTGTGTGAGGTGGGAGAGGGGCAGAAGCAGGCTCCTTGCTGAGCAGGTAGCCTGATGTGGGTGGGGCTCCATCCCAGGACCTGAGCCCAAGCCAGCTGCTTAACTGACTGAGCCACCCAGGCACCCTTTGTTTTTAAACTTTAAATAAATGAAACACAGTATATGTGTTTTGTGTTTGGTTTCTTTCACTCAACAATGTGAAATTCATCCTTTTTCTTTTTATAGCTGTGGTTCGTTTATTTTCATTGCTCTATGGCTTTTCAATGCATGAATACATAATTTATCCATTCCACTACTGATGAACATTTGGACTATATCCATATTTGACTATTAATAATAACACTGCTGTGAGAATTGTTGTGTATTATTCTTAATGCACACGTGCATGCATTTCTGTTGGATCTACCTAGCACTGGAACTGCTAGGTCATGAGGTACGTGAATGCTCAACTTTAGAAGATAATTACCAACAGTCTTCCAAAGGGCTACTGTAGCTTACACTGTGAATACTTTTTATATAAGGGTGTAATTTACCAAAGCTCTATACACCCATGTATTTTCAGCGACAATAGTATAGTCATAGTAAGCCATGCTACTTATTCTTTTTTTGTCAACAGTATGTATATATAGCATCTACTGGGGATTCCGTCCTAAAAAAATTAAATCTAGTCAGGGAGAGTGATACAAAAAGCTACAATGTAGTAAGTGCAATACTGTACTGGCTGAACGAGGGGGGATGTGTGTGGTTATCTCTGCTGGGTGAGTGTAGGAAAGCTCACAGGACAGAAGATCCTTAGAGGGTCTTAGAGGCTCAGTGTGTCTGCTGGGTGGGAGTTACCCACTCTGAACAAAGCAAACTGCACAAACAGATGCATGTCTGCCTATTTAACTTCTAGTTATGGCTGGAGCAGAGGGAGTTTATGAGGGAATGAATGATGGGAGAGGACATGAGAAAAAGGTACACAGGGCCAGACCAAAGTGATGGGTTTCAAGGGGCTTTGGCAGGCTGTGAAGCAGGAAGGTTTGTATGATCTAATTCTGTGTTGTACAGAAATCACTCTGGGGGCAGCATGAAAGAAGGACTGGAAGGTGGTAAAACTGAAAGGGAGATAATTACAATAATCTTGGCCAAAGATCCCCAAGGCCTGTGCAAATGGATAGGTATAAAGAATAGTGGAAAGACGAAAAAGGATGAACTTCACAGTGTTGAATGAAAGAAACTAAACACAAAACACATACACTTTCATCATTAAAATGAACGGTGGAAATTCCAGGACTTAGGGACCAACTAGATGAGGGAACTGGTGGAGAAAGTCTAGGATGGCACCCATGTTTCTGTTTTGAGAAAGGGTAAATGGTGAGGCTAGTAACTCCCCCAGATGGGGAAAATGGGAACAAATCTGGCAAGTTTAGGGGAAAGATTTTTCTAGGAATCTCTTAGAAAAACATATTTTTTGCTCATAGGTGAAAGGAAAGGATAAATACCCAGCAGCCTTCATGAATGAAATGAAGAAAGTTCAAGATTTTATTTAGGATGCTAGATAGATACATACTTCCCTGTCTCATAGAGGAGAAGCTAGAGACACCTGAAAGTTTTTGTTTTTTTAACCCTCTCTCTTTCACTTTTCGTCTTAGTTTCCAAACAGCTCTTAATGTACGGAAGCCTTTGTTATGCAGACAGATTCACTACTTTACTGAATGCTATACTCATTGCATCTCACCTATTTAGAATAATACAACTGGCATTTATTATTCACTAAACATTTTGGGAACCATATACATATATTTCCTAATTGTTAGTCATGACATATACCTCAGTTGGGTTTTGAATTTGTGTCTTGGGGCAATGTGGAATGATCAGATACAACGGAAGGCACACCACACACATAAATGTTACAAAGAAATCAACTACTTACTTGTCTCTAAGAACAACACCTTCAATACAGGCACCAAAAAGGACAACATTGCTTAAATCTACCATACTGAGAGTCAAGGAACTGGCCTCTAACCCTCTGAGATACAAAGCTGTCAGTAAAATGAGTTGCTAAACTCTTTTCTGAATTTTAGAGATGAGGTGAGTAGATTTTCTGGTGAAAAGTGAGCTGGTAAAGCAGGTATTTTTACCACCAGGATAAAAATACTGATCACCCTCATTCCACAGATGTGCCATGAAAAGGATACAGACAAAGGAGGTGGTCAGGATAGCAAGTATAGTGCCAATGGGAATAGACTTCTGAGCATCCTTCAGATCTCCAGATCTATTTGATCCAGCCATGATACCTTTAGAGAAGGAAAAAAGAAGGTAATAACTTCTTAGTTCTGGATACTTTGATATTCATACTGATACCAAAGACTCGAAGCAAGTCTGAAAAGCCTGAGAATATAATTTTGTCTCCTAAGAAAAATCACTCCCTGGGTTTCATAATTTCTAAAATAGACAACAGCCCTTCTGCTTACCTGTGACAGAGGGAAAGAAGATCCCCACGAGAAGGGTAAAAGAGGTGGTGATGTCAACAAGGACATACTCGTGGTTTAAGTTGCCCAAGACATCAGAAGATCTGGCTGAGGACTTTTCAATTATTTCTCCCTTTGGTAGGTAATTACTCCAAAGATTCTCTGCAGTGGGAAGAAAAAAGCATATAAGCAACAGAAGTTTGTAAAGAAGATAATTAGGTAATTTTCTGTCTAAACAATATTCTAAATCATATTCCTCATTTATATACTTTTTAAAGGTATGTTTGTTCCTGCACGAGCACATACGTATCACACAATAAAGAACACATAAATAAAAACCAAATGCTCTTTCTCATCTGATTCAAATGTAATATGACAAAATGATTTGGTACATACAAATGCAGTTAAATTTATTAATGCAAATTAGTATAATTTAAGCAGATTAAAGATGAATGCCCTGCAAAGCCTATTTTTTAAAATTAGTAATTAATGCTATTTCTAACATGTTAGTGTAAACTTGCTTACATGCAAAGACATCTGTGAACCAAACATTTAAGACAGAAATCGCTTAAGCAAAGAGTTTCAGAAATTGGGCTGAGTGAGGAAAACACACATGTGGGTGTGGTGACACTGAAAGTGCCATTCTGGCTGTCACGGTGGGGAGAACACTGGCAGTTCTACAGGATAGTTTATCATTTTATCCTACTTCAAAAAGTTATTTGCTTAACTCTGCTTCAAAAGGAGGGAAATTTTAGCAGAAAGCACTGCAAGGGAGTCCTGAAAAAGTGTAAGTTCACTAACAGAAAAGCAGAAGATGCTGAATCAAGAGCTGTGTGGTGAGCTTAGGGAGGGAAGTGATACTGTGGCAGTGAGATGTCATGGATAATAGGAGAGTCTAAGGTTGAAAAGCCTGTTTTCCTGAGAAAATTAAAAACTTGTTCAAAAGCTTCCTAACTCACCTGTAATGACACCACTAGCCAATCCAGGAATGCCCTGGATTGAAGTGACATTATTGTGAACAAAATATTCGTCACAGGTAGCATTGAAAAACTGACTGGAGTTACAGAAGAAGCCCCATAATTTTGAAGGTACTGTCATGTTGTTAATTTCCTTGGTTTTGGAGCAAGTATCAATGTGTCTTGATGAAAGGGTGCGGTTACCCAGCATGCAGACCCTAAGTGAAAGCAAATCAAAGAAAAACAAAGAAAAATGAAGCAAGAAGAAAACATTTTAAAAAGAAGATAGGTTAGAATTAGGTTAATAATGGAAAAACAAAACAAAACCACCTCATCTCTAAGAGGATGCAAAAGGAACTAATATTTATTGACTCATTCTGTAAATGGAGGCTTATTTACATTTTCTGCAGTTTAATCCTGATAGTCACCTCAGAAAATACGCATTAGTATTTCTATGTTGTGGGTGGAGGAACTGAGGTTTAGGGAGACTAAGTAGTCTGCCCGAGTCATACCAGAAGTAGGTGGTAATGACAGAATTCAAACTGAAGAATTTGATTGTATTTATGGGATCCCTGGGTGGCTCAGTGGTTGAGCATCTCTGCCTTTGGCTCAGGGTGGGATCCTGGAGTTACAGGATCAAGTCCCACATTGGGCTCCCTGCATAGAGCCTGCTTCTCCCTCGGCTTGTGTCTCTGCCCCTCTCTCTCTGTGTCTCTCATGAATAAATAGGTAAAATCTTTAAAAAAACAAAACAAAAAACTTCAATGTACCACACACGTATGATATATAATCTAATGTCTACATAGAGGTATACATGCCAACAGTGTGACATTTAGTTCTCTTTATGACTAGAAAGTATACTATGGTATTAACAACAGATTAAAAAGTTTAATTAATTACAAATATTTAGGTAGGAGTTCAGGTGTCTTTGACTCTCCTCATATTCTATTAATAACAGGAAGCCAACATTTAAGTACTTTACAAGGCTTGCTGGTAATAACTATACTACCTGTAAAGCTCTTCATGAATAATAGTTCAAATAAGCACAATCATTCATTATAAGGAAGTTTTGAGAAAAACCTAGTATCTATACCCAAATGATGGTTACAGCTGCCAGTTCTATGCTTGGGACATAAGAATGAGGATCAACACTCTCCCAGGAAGCTGGGAGGCTTCCTTCCTCAATGCTAACTGAGCTTATCCATGAGTGAAATCTCAGGGAGAGTGTGAAATTGTACCTGAAGTGATTGTATCACCAGATACTATTGATGACTACCCAATAATAATGGCCAGGCAGTGAGATACGTACGGGAAGTGTGGAGGTGCAAAAGAAGACTTGATGGCTCCAGCATAGATGGCCAAGATGGATACAATGACACAGGCCAGGAAAAGTGAGGCAAACTTGTTCACATAGCGTACACCGATGAACACCACCAATACCATGAGAACCAAGAAGGCTGTGCCATAGATGCGCATGTTATTTAGCATGGCTGCTGACTCCTTGAGTGCATCTTCACTACGAAAGATGGCAGCTCGGGGGACAATATATACCTGTTAAGCAAAAGAAGTAGAAAATGAGATCACTTCAAAGTCATCAAGTAAAAGGGCTGTTGTGGTTTGCATCTGTTTTCCAAAGGAAAGCAAAGACAGAAAATGAGTGGAGACTTAACCTAATTTCTACAGAAATTGGATATCATTTCTTTTTTTTAAAGTCTATATGCTATTCTGAATACCTACATTTCCAAATGGAAATAGCAAAAAAAGCATTAATAATTTATTCAAAGTGTCATATAAAATAATTACAATGATTATCTTGAGTCCTACACCTCATTATTCCTACTTACATAGGACTATTTTAAATTCAGTAAAAAAAAAAAAAAGACATTCTAGTGAATAAAGAAATGAAAAGCATTTTATTTCATTGAGTTGAAGATATCAAAAAAGATTTTTAAGAAAAACCTTTTACTTTTTCCCTATTAGTACAAATCTTGCCTCAATACTAACTTCTTGGGGTTGCCTGCTTGGCTCAGTTAAGTGTCTACCTTCAGCTCAGATTATGATCTCAGGGTCCTGGGAGTGAGCCCTGCATTGGGTTCCATACTCAGTGGGAGCCTGCTTCTCCCTCTCCCTCTCCCCCTCCCCCTGCTTGAGTTCACTCTCTGTCATAAAAAAAAAAATAAATAAATAAATAAATAAAATAAAATAAAATAAGGCTAGCTTCTTGGATGAAGTGGTAGGGTGTTGGTGAATGGGTGTAAGGGAAGCAGCAGGCAGGTAAAGGATACTCACTATCTTTCTGACTTATATTCACAATAGGATGTCAGTTAACAGGTTAACAATCACATGACTGATTCTGTAGTGGATCTCTCAGAAGTTTTGCTATCAAACAACAAAAGATATCCAAATCTCTATCTTCTCTACACCATTGACCACACTTAAGCTATTACTCACCAGAAAAATTTCAATGGCACCCAGGATATACATGGCTGCTGCAAATGTGGTACCGAGATAAAAGCAGAGGCCAACAGCCCCACCAAACTCTGGGCCCAGTGCCCGGGAAATCATAAAGTATGAGCCTCCAGCTAAAAGACAAAATAGAATGTAAGCAGGAAAAAGAAAGTACATCAGTAAGAAGAATGTAAACAAGTCATAAATAAGAAGGATAAATGTTTCAAGTTTTTCAAAACTCTGAATGTGATAAAAAGTAGATTTGTTAACGGGAAGTGAAAGATAAAACCTTTACGGTGGAAGATCTTACTAACTCAATAAAATATATTCTAACTAAAAGAAGCTAGGAATGTGATACAAATTAAGGATTCCAGTTTAGAACATAAGAGTTTTTCCTATTTGAATTGACGTATAGTTGACATAATAAAGGTTGTATTAGTTCAAGTGTACAACATAGTGATTTGACGATTCTGTATACTACGCACAGCACAGGAAGCGCAATTACCGTCTTTACCACACACAATTACAATATTACCGAATGTCTTCCCTACGCTGTACTTTTCATCCCCATGACTTATTTATGAATAGAGGTTTGTACCTCTTATTCCTTCTCACCTATTTTAACCATTCCCCAATTCCTCTCCTCTCTGGCAACCATCAGTTTGTTTTCGACATTTATGAGTCTGTTTTCCTGTTTGTTTATTTATTTATTTTTTGGATTTCATGTATAAGTAAAATCATATAGTATCTTTCTCTGACAGTTCACTTGCATAAAGTGGATCTCTAGGTCCACCTGTATCATCACAAATGGCAAGATTTTGTTCTCTTTTATGATTAAGTAATATTCTGATGAGTGTGTGTGTGCGTGTCCTTCCCCATCTTCTGTATTTATTTATCTACTGATGGCACTTAGGGTTTCTTCTATAACTTTGTTATTGTAAATAATGCAGCAAAAAAACAGAGGGGCTCATATAAGGTTTTGAACTACTGTTTTCATTTTCTTTAGGAAAATACTCAGCAGTGAAATTACTAGATTGTATAGATTTCTATTTTTAATTTTTTGAAGTACTTCCATACTGTTTTCCAAAGTGGCTGCACCAGTTCATATTACCATCAACAGTGAAGAGGGTTCTCCTAGTTTAGAACATAGATTTTTAAAGAAAGTATTTATTCTCAAGTTACATAGTATGAACAGCAGACCAACAGATTAAATAGTATTCTATTCCTGGGAAGTTTGCACCTCTGACTTTATAGCATACATACACAATAGTCACTGACAATCCCTGAAATCCAATCTTAGCCTACTGACCTGGCACCACTCCATTAGTGGCAATGGCACTCATGGAGATAGCAGTCAACAGTGTCTGTAAAGGAAGTGAGAGGAGAAGACTGTTACTGTATTCTGTACTATTTAAAGTGCCTCACAGCACTTTTTGAAAAATTAGCTCTTCTTATTTTTATGGAGTTGGCCACCATACCTAAGAGTGTGGAAATGAAATGATGGTGGTTCAACTCACTGTACTAGTCACATTACTGCGATCTTGAGTGTTCTGTTAAAATGCTTCTATAACATAATCAGTAGGTTAGGTGCTAGTAGGAACCACTGATCTCACCCTGGTTTCCTAGTTAGCTTGGAAAACAGACTGGAAACTAAGGACTAGTTACAATTAGAAGAACAATATTAAGGAAGGAGGGGAGTCACTGAAGACTTCTGAACAAATAAAAACTGTATTTTGACAACACTGCCTGGTAGTAGCAGAGTACAGAATGGACTGCAGACAGGGAGCAGGTGAAGGCAGAGTGACTTGTTACTAGGTTATTATAGTTCAGTGAAAAGTAAGGGCTATAGGGCAAGTATAGGAATATTAAGAAGGGTTGTATATAAAAGAGGTCAGAGGGAGACTTGATTGACCTTGGTAGCTGAATAGATGTGAGGTTATCAAGGAGCCAAACATGGCCCTGAAGTTTTAAGACTAAGAAACAGGTAGTACTGTTAATTTTAAGTTATTAATGATACAACTATGTTTGGTTACTCTGCTTTATAAAGCACTCAGCTGGGCATAATGCACAAGGAGGGTATAATAATGATAGTAATAAAAGAGGTCAGCAGTTGAATAAAAAATAATTTTTATTAACTTATAAAAAAATTGATAGATGTGGCTGGGATATGTGGGTAAGAGGAGTTTAAACTCCAGTAAGATCAGAATGTTCTCAGTACAGTGGGGAGAAGACCTGGAAACTACATCTGAATTTCTAGGGAAGGGGTAACAGATCTGGCTTCAAAACAAAACAAATATCCCTCACCCCAAAAAAATAATCAGTTTTGTTCCTCAATACCATACTGGTGTAGTACATCATTTTCTAACTTTGGTGCTATCAAACTCAAATGATTTGGATTCTGAATTCTGTGAATCAAGGACTATACTTCCACTTCCTTTAAAAGTCTTCCTTTTTAATATCTAGTATATATTATGCATATACATAAGAAGCGAAGAACAGACACTAAATAACTGAAAATCCTTCAGATGTTAATATCAAAATAATCTCTCCTGTTGAGATCATGAGTCTTTCCCTACTACTCTTTGTTTTATTCTCAAACAGGTTCATTGCAAATAATCTTGAGCTCTTGCAATGTTCCAGGTGACCTCTAGGAGCCAAATAGGGACTTACACAGCAACAGCAGATAAGGACAATTGCAAAGGCCTGAAGAACTCCAGCCGTGCCCACAACCCACGTAAGGCGCAGAAACAAGATCACTCCAAAAATATTTTGTAGGCATGGGAGGTAGACACCCATGAAAGTTCCCATTTGAGGGGTCTGAAAAGAAATATGTTGACAAAAGAAAAATTATATAGTCATCTAGAAGAGATGATTTTATCCCTTCACTTGTATATAAAAACTTGTTCCCTAATTACCATATTATTTACAAAAGAGGTAATTAGTATAACCAATATCTTAAAAGAGGCACATATAAAATCTCCATCTTATAAACATTGATCACCATACTTTTTAATGTTCATAGAGCTCTACATTTTCACTTTACGTAGGTCCCCATATTTTTTTTCCCCATATCATTATTTTTAATGTTCAACGTTTATGAGGGCCAGGGCTTTCTCCCCAACTCAAGTTTATAAATTTTCAATTGGTTTGTGAGGCCAATAGGGATACTTCTTGTCTAATTTGGTTTCTGGGAAGATTTCATTCAGGTCAATGGTCATCTGATCAAATGGAATTATGTTCTTCATTTTCTCTAGCTTTTTCATATTCTTCAATCCTGGCCTTTGAGAGAGACAAAAACTCAGCACAGCTTTTCACATCTTCTTTTTCCTCAGCATCCACCTGGACAGTGTATTTATCCTCTAGCACAGGAACCTTCAGGGCATTAAATTTCTCAAAGTCATCTACCAAGCCAGCCTTTGCCACAATGGCCTTGTAATAAGCCCAGTCGACAGCAGGTGGTTTCTCACGAAGAGTAGCCAACCTGGAGGTAAGCATCTCATTCCAGGATTTCAGGGAGTTGGCAATGGCCTTTTGGTTTCGAGGTATGATCTCCCAAAAGCTACCCAGTCAGTGGTTTTTAGAGCAAGTTTTCGCCCAGCCATCTTGAGATACTTCACCGACCCCAGTGGCCCACAGTCCACAGTGGTCCCCATATGTTTTTACATGGGCATTTTACCACAAACTTTTAAGTGTACCCGCAACAATTAAAATGTTCTTGTTTGGGACGCCTGGGTGGCTCAGTGGTTGGGCATCTTCCTTGGCTCAGTACATGATCCCGGGGTCCTGGGATCGAGTCCCACGTCGAGCTCCCTGCACAGGGTCTGCTTCTCCCTTTGCCTGTGTCTCTGCCTATGTGTTTTTCATGAATGAAAAAACAAATCTTTAAAAAATAATAATAATAAATAAATAAAATGTTCTGTTCTTGAAGCTATTAGCTTTCCCTTCTCTTTAAGATTTTATTTTTGGGCAGCCCCAGTGGCTTAGCAGTTTAGCGCTGCCTTCAGCCCAGGGCGTGATCCTGGAGACCCGGGATCGAGTCCCACATCAGGCTCCTTACACGGAGCCTGCTTCTCTCTCTGGCTGTCTCTGCCTCTCTCTCCTGTGTCTCTCATGAATAAATAAATAAAATCTTAAAAAAAAAAGATTTTATTTTTAAATAATCTCTCTAATGAGGGGCTCAAACTCACAATAGTACATGAGTACAAGAGTCGCATGCTCCACCAACAGAGTCAGCCATGGGCCCCTAGCTTTCCCTTTTCATTTAAAAATTGAATAATGATTTGATAGAATTCCTTCAGAATTTGGCATAATCCTTCATGGTAGCTGGTAAATGCATTTGGCAAAATGAAGATCTGAGGGTCACTTTATTCCTGAAGAACCAGAAAGCTAACTTGTAATAGTGTTCCATATTTTGAGAAAAACTGAAATTTAGTATTTGAAAAACCCAATCACTTCACAACAGAGACGGCACCAGTGGACAGGTGTGGACACTCTTCTTCCGAAATGCCACTCCATCTGCCTGGAATGCTCTTCTCCTAACTGGGTGGCCCATGTCTCTCACTGGTTAGGTCTCTGCTTAAATATGGCCCTGTCAGCGAGGGCTTCCCTGACCAATCTCTCGACCCCTCCTCTGCTCTGGCTCTCTTGCTGGCCAGTTTCAGTGTCTTTACCCTGCCTTTTGAAGTTAACACACAATGTTACATTAGTTCCTGGTGTACAACAAAATGATTCCATGTCAAGTCTTTGCATATGTTATGCCATGTTCATCACCTATCCCTGCTTATATTTTTTGTTAGAGTGCTGTCAACACGTAATATTCAGTTTAACAACGATCTCCTCATACTAGACTTCAGACTGCATGAGAGCAGCACACTACATGTGTTTCTGCTATGACCCCCACTGCCCAGAACAGCGCCTGGCATGTATCAAGCATTCAACAGTTACTGAGCATAGAGTGATACCCTGGATACTTCCTCCTTTCTTATATATGGGACTCTTTTTATTTATCCTTGTTATTTGAAAGCCTCACCTTGGTGGGCTTCTTTTTCCCTTCAGTAATGTTTTCTGCCTCCTCATGCTCTTTTGCTCCTTGTGTCAGATTAGTATAATTGGCCATACGGTTGAGGAGAGAGGATACCTTTGGTCTGGTGTCCATTTCTTCCTAAAAAACCAGAAACATGGAAGAAATGAGTAATAAAGAACACTGGAAATAAGCATCAAAGTGACCTCTGTACCAGAAAATTACAAATCAAATGAGAAAATACTTCACAGGTAAATATTTTAAGAAAATTTATAAATGAGGCTTTATTCTCCTCCCACATTAAAATGTACACTTAATCAGGGCTACATAAATCCTTATAAAATTCTCAAGTGAAAAGCTTTATCATTCTAATGGCTTAACTTTACATTAAAAGCAAAATCACACTGGCCCCTTTAGACAGCTGTATCCTTGTAAAAAACATTGATAATATTACCTTTAACTACAGTGCCTCTTTCTTTAGGCCACTAACATTCTTAAGACCTGAGCTAAGATCAAGAGTCAAATGCTTGAACCAAATGAACCACCCAAGTGCCCTTAAGCTACTAACATTCTAATAACATCTATGGCTATTATTTATTACACCAAGCACAGGAAGCTCAATAAAAAACTTCTGTGACTGAACTAAATATTCACCTCTGATATTTTCTTGAAGAAAGCTGAAAGAAGATATCATTTAAAAAGTAGATGCACTGAGGTGTGCCTGGGTGGTTCGAGTCATGATCCCAGGGTTCTGGGCTCAAGTCCCCGAGTCCAGCTCCCTGCTTGGTGGGGAGCCTGCTTCTCCCTCTCCATCTGCCACTGTCCCTGCTTGTGCATGCTCTCTCTCTCAAATAATTAAATCTTTTTTTTTTTTTAAGATTTTATTTATTTGACAGAGAGAGAGAGAGAGAGAGAGAGAGAGAGAAAGAACACAAACAGGAAGAACAGCAGAGGGAGATGGGAAAGCAGGCTCCCTAATGAGCAGGGAGCCCAATGCAGGGCTCTGTCCCCAGGATCCTGGGATCATGACCTGAGTTGAAGGCAGAGGCTCAACCAACTGAGCCACCAAATAAAATCTTTAAAAAATAAAAATAAAATAAAAAATAGATACACTGAGAGAACTGGCACTCACATGCATCAATGTCCAAAGCCAGACACAAAGTAGTCTTGGACTAAAGCAGGCTCCTTTCAACAACCTGACTATAGACCCCAACAGAGTCCCTATGGTCTCAGTTAAGACATATAGGCTCTCAGGGTGCCTGGTGGCTCAGTAGGTTAAGCACGTGCCTTTGGCTCAGGTCATGATCCTGGGGTCATGGGATCAAGTCCTGCATTGGACTCTGTTCAGTGGGAAGCCTGTTTGTCCCTCTCCCTCTATCTCCCTGCCCTTTTGTGCTCTCTCTCAAATAAATAAATAATTAAAAAAAAAAAAAACATAGGCCCTCTTAATCTGGCAGCCGACTTCCTACACTGATTTTCGATTAGTAGTTATAAGATAAATGATAGTCTTCCCAAGCACAGAGTTGAAAAATACTCTATTTTATACTTCATAGATAATTCCAATTCAAATATTTAAATCCTAGCTAAATTCAGCAGCAAGGTTCTCCATATGCCTGTGATGTCAACATTCGTCCTCAATCATAGAAATCTGATTTAGGGCAGCCCAGGTGGCTCAGTGGTTTAGTGCTGCCTTCTGCCCAGGGCATGGTCCTGGGGACCTGGGATCCAGTCCCGCGTCGGGCTCCCTGCATGGAGCCTGCTTCTCCCTCTGGCCTGTGTCTCTGCCTCTCTTTCTCTGTGTCTCTCATGAATAAATAAATAAAATCTTAAAAAAAAAAAAAAAAGAAATCTGATTTAATGGCTACTTATTCGTGATAATTAAGTTATACAGAATAAATCAACTACAATGACAAATTATAGTAAGTATTATATTTTAACAAATAGTTCTTAAAATTATCCAGCCTGTACTGCTTTAAAACTAAATGGGATAGAAAACAGTTATCTTGAAATCTCTGTTCCTGAAATCTCCATCCTAGTTTTCTCCTATTTTTACCTCAAAGAGTGCCAAGTTTCTATCAAAATATTCATCTCCTTCTTCATAATTGGAATTATTGAGATAAGCATTTCGAGCTTTCTTATTATGCCCATCATCTGGAAAAAAAAATAAATCAAATTAGTTTCTCATTGGTATTAAAATATCAGCACAAAATAACTTCATGTTGCCTCTGTATTAACAGAATCCATTTCCATATTCATATTTTAATCTTAAAGTGGGAGAACTCAATGAGCCATGCTTAGAGAATGTGGCTCACTCTAGAACAGGAACAAAAATAAATCTCTAACAGGTAAATAATATGAAGGCTTAACAGCATGAAGACCTCTGGAAACACTATTTTTTTTTTTTAGGATTCTAGCCTATAAAGACCCTACTCTTAAAGTCACCCAAATCTAGAATAAAATTTTTAAGAAGTACTTATTGAGCTCTTAGTGTGTTGCTTTAGACTTTATATACTACTGCTATTGATAATGGCAGTAAGACCCTCTACCTCCATCCAGGTATGTCCAACCGTTTATGTGACATTGGGTAAAAAAAAGAAAAATGACATCAGGTCATGTAACCAAACACTATTTTTGTACAAACCCTTGCCACTTTTTTTTTTTTTAATGTTAAAAGAGATACCCTACAAGAATTTGGTGAACCAGCTATGAAGAAAAAAAAAAAAAAAGAAAAAGAAAAAGAGACTGGGTTCCCTCAGGCAGTAGAGTCTGTGTGAATACTTCCTTATTAGCTCTGGTTCTTTGCTGTGCCTAAGAATTATATATAATTATAATTGCCTTGCAGGAGAGAAAGAAAATAAAAAATTATTCAAATGTCATTAAGAACACCTCAAGTATTCAAGAAATAGATACTAATATATAAAAGCTACAGAAACTAGGGATCCCTGGGTGGCGCAGTGGTTTGGCACCTGCTTTTGGCCCAGGGCGTGATCCTGAAGACTCGGGATCGAATCCCACGTAGGGCTCCTGGTGCATGGAGCCTGCTTCTCCCTCTGCCTGTGTCTCTGCCTCTCTCTCTCTGTGTGTGACTATCATTAAAAAAAAAAAAAAAGCTACAGAAACTAATTCAAAGTCTTATAACCTTAAATACAAGTTTGGGAAATAGCCAACAAGCTATCAAAATAACTAGATCTTGTCAAAGGACAGAAGAGCCAACCTGATGGTCTTCATTAGCTAAAAAATGGGTAGATGTGAACACTAAAAATAGCTATTGCATTGAACTGAAATGTAACTATGTGAAATATCCAGTATATTTTGAAAAAACAGTCATCTTTACAGACTAAGGAAATAGCATATCTGAAAAACAATAAAGAGAAAGAATAAGCAATTATCTTGCCTTTCCTGTACCAACCATATTTCAGGATAACTAAAATGTCAAATAAAATTTCTTTATAGAAAAATTCTAGCTAATAAATGTGGAATTTAAGAAATAAAACAAACAAGCATAGGGAAAAAAGGGAGATAAACCAAGAAACAGACTCTTATTTCAAGTTTTTATTTAAATTCTAGTTAGTTAACATACAGCATAATACTAGTTTCAGGAGAAGTTAGGGATTCATCACTTACATATAACACCCGTGCTCACTGCAACAAGTGCCCTCCTTAGTGCCCACCACTGGTGTACCCCATCCTCCACCCACCTCCCTCTATCAACCCTCAGTTTTGTTCTCTATAGTTCAAAATCTATTTTATGGTTTGCTTCTTCTTTCTTTCCCCTATATTCATCTGCTTTTGCTTCTTAAATTCCACATGTGAATGAAATCATATGGCATTTGTCTTTGACTGGCTTATTTTGCTTAGCATAATACATTTGAGCTCTAGCCACATCATAGCAAATAGTGAAGTGTCATTCTTTTATATGTTGAGTAATATTTAATTGTGTGTATCATCAGTCAGTGGACATTTGGGCTCTTCCTGTATAATTTGGCTATGTTGACTATGCTGCTATAAACATTCAGGTGCAAGTGCTCCTTCACATCAGTATTTTTGCATCCTTTGAGTAAATACCTAGTATTGCAACTGCTGGGTCATAGGGTAGCTCTATTTTTAACTTTTTGAGGAACCTCCACACAGTTTTCCAGAGTGGATGTACCACTTTGCATGCCCACCAACAATGTAAGAGGATTCCCCTGTCTCTGCATCCTCACCAACATTTATTGTTTCCTGTGTTGTTAAATTTAAACATTCTGACAGGTGTGATATCACACTGTAGTTTTGATTTGTATTTCCCTGATGATGAATGATGTTGAGAATCTTTTCATGTGTCCGTTAGCCATTTTTATCTCTCTCTTTTTTTAAGCTTTTATTTACTGACGAGAGACACACAGGCAGAGGGAGAAGCAGGCTCCCTGTGGGGAGCCTGATATGGGACTCGATCCCAGGACCCCGAGATCACTCCATGAGCCAAAGGCAGATGCTCACCCATTGAGCCACCCCGGTTGCCCCCATTTATATGTCTCTTAACTATAGAGAACAAATTGATGGTTACCAGAGGGGAGGTGGTTGGCGTGGAATGGGTGAAACAGGTGAAGAGGATGAAGAGTACACTGTCATGATGAACACTGAGTAATATATAGAATTGTTGAATCACTACACTGTACATCTGAAACTAATGTAACAGTGTAATGTTAACTGGAATTTAAACAGAAAATTTTTAATGCATATGGCATAATATAATTAGGAAAAAAATCACCAATTTTCAATTCCTAATGAAATAATGGATCTAGGCAATCAGCGTCAATATTTGCTAAAACCATTAGATGAAAGGCTGAGACATAACTTTATAATGGATGGATCAGGGTGATCGGGAACTCAATGATCAATTTCAACATCGCTAAAAGTGGACAACACAATCTTCTAATACAATGAAAAAAATACACTGTGCAACCTGGGATGTATTCCTACTAAAAGAATGGAAGCTGAATCTAATCAAGCCTCTAAATCTACCTACCATTCCCAAAACACAGAGGAGGAAGATGTTAAACATCACCACAATGATGCTGCAATAATCAAATTCAAAATGTGAGAAATTCTACATGACAAATAATCTCACTCAACAAGTAAATGGCATAAACTAAAAAAAGGTGATTTCATAAATTAATACTTGAAATGATGCCTCAACCAAATGTAAGGTGTGAACCTTGTTAGAATCCTGACTCAAATCAAATATAAAAAGACAATTCTGAAACAGACAAATTTAAACTTTTTCTTAAAAAAAGGTACATAAAATCATGTGATATCAAGAATTTTCTTTAAGATATTCCAGGAAAAAATCAGGTGGAACTTGAAAACAGATTCTTAACATTGTTTAAACTGAGTGATAGGGACGCCTGGGTGGCTCAGCAGTTGAGCATCTGCCTTCAGCCCAGGGTGTGATCCTGGGGTCCTGGGATCAAGTCCCACGTCAGGCTCCCTGCATGGAGCCTGCTTCTCCCTCTGTCTATGTCTGCCTCTCATGAATAAATAAATAAAATCTTTAAAAAAAATAAACTGAGTGATAGTTTCATGGGGGTTCACTATGCTATTCTGCTTTTCTGTACCTTTGGAAATTTCCACAATTTTTAAAAAAAGGAAAATGTAATTATTTTCCTCTAATGATTCCAGAAAATTCTAAAGAGAATGACATAGGTTAAAATTACCACCACTTTTTTTTTTAAAAGATTTTATTTATTCATTCATTCATTCAGAGAGAGCGAGAGACACAGGCGGAGGGAGAAGCAGGCTCCATGCAGGAAGCCTGATATGGGACTTGATCCCAGGTCTCCAGGATCACACCCCAGGATGCAGGCGGCGCTAAACCGCTGCGCCACCGGGGCTGCCCTTATCACCACTTTTGAGTAATTCATTTATTCAATTAATTCACCAAGCACTTATTAAGTTCTTATGATGTGCTGGGCACTCTAGGTCCCAGGGATATAGCAGTAGACAAAGCAGTTAAAGTCTTTGTAGACTGTGTGTAGACTGAAGTCACAGAAGACAGAGTTAAATATACACACACACACGTGACTTATGATGTTAGCTAATTTCCACGGTGTAAATACACACACCAATTTTAAACTATTAATGTGAAGTCATTAACATGGTTTTGGAGAGATGCATACACTTGGCTCTCATGAGTTAGTGTAAGCTGGCTGTAGCATACCCTTGGCATAGAAGGGTCAGGAAAAGCCAGCATTTCAAGCTGAGAGAGTAGTAATTTTAAGAGATCCTAAAGCAGAAACAATCTTAATAGATTCATAAAACAGAGTGAGTAACACAGCTGAAACAGAGGAAAGGAGAGAGTATTTAGAAAGATAGAAGAAGCCAGATCAGGTAGTTATTAGCAAATAGTTCTCCAAATCCATTTACTGAGCTGTCCTTGTCCCACTGACCTACACTAGATAATAACAACATAATGGGGTTTGGGGCTGTAGAGAGAGGGATGTGAATGTGCTAATGTTATTTTCTTTATTTGGAAGATATAGACAGCATTTTTAGATTGTATCAATAATACCAATACTTATAATAATGTAAATAAACTTCATTTGTTAAAACATAGGATTAAACAAAACAATGCAGGTATATACTGTTTTAAGAGACATATATGACATGTAAAGGCTGAAAGTAAAAGAAAGAGATCAGGCAAATACTAACCAAAAGAAATCTGATATGGTTTTATTATCACTAGATAAATTTTTTTTTTATCACTAGATAAATTTTTCTTTAAAAGGAAAGCCTTATTATGGATGAAAGGGTAACCACATAACAAAGTTGAATTTACCAAGAAAGTATTTTATTTTGTAATTATTATTACTATTTTTTTTGAGAGAGAGAGAGAAAGACAGAGAAGAGTGAGTGCATGAGGTAGGGAGAGGGGCAGAGGGAAAGGAAGAGGGAGAAATCTTAAGCAGGGCTCCATCTCACGAGCCTGAGATCATGACCTGAGCTGAAATCAAGAGTTAGATGCTTAACCAGCTGAGCACCCTGGCCTCTCAAGAAAGTATTTTAAACATATATCTATGGTTTATAGTTATCTTTCTGCATAGTAAATTACTCTCACATTTAGTAGCTTAAACACACTTTTCATCTTACAGTTTGTATGGCCAGCAATATAGGCATGACTTTGAGCACTCTGCTTCAGTCCTTATGAAGTTCCAATCAAACCTCTGCCGAGACTGTGTGGTCTCATTTGAAGGCCTGGGGAAGATCTACTTCCAAGTTCACTTACATAGTTGTTGGCAAGATTCACTGTCTTTTAGGTTGTTGGTCAGGGGCCCATCTTGGTTCCCTGCTACACGGGCCTTTCCATAGTACAGTTTACAGCATGGCAGCTGGATTCCCTCAAAGCAAGTCATCAAAGAGAACCAGAGAGAGAGTACGAGACAGATGTCATGGTCTTTTTGTAATCTCATTTTGAAAGTAACATTGCTTTGCCATTTTCTGTTAATTAGAAGGAGTCCTTAAGTCCAGCCCTCAAAGGGCAGAGGATTACACAAGAGCATGAATACCAGGAAGAAAGGATCACTTGGAACCAATCTAAGAGGCTGCCTACCACATGCATTTATCCATTTATTCACTTACCCATCCATCCATGACTCAAAAGCTGAGGCAAAAATGGACAAAACTATAGTAAGAAATGATAAATCTACGGTCATACAGGGAAATGTTTAACATATATTTCTCAATAATTATAGATGAAGCAAACAAAATAAGGGTGAAGAGACCCGAATAACACAATGAATAACCTTCACCTAATGGACATAAAGTTCTGCAAACAAAATTAGACAATATACAAAATAGACATACATGGAAAATTCATAAAATTTATCATGTGCTAGATCTTAAAGTCAACAAATTTCAAACAGAGGGAATATAGGCTGTGACTTTGATCTATAGCAAAAGTTGTTAGAATTATGAAAAGATACATTTTTAAATCCTTCCAAGTTTAGAAATTAAATATGCTGTAGAACAACACAAGAATTGAAGTTTAAAATACTTTTAAAAATTAAATGACAATAAAGACATTACCTACTGCAACTTGTAGGATCCACCAAAGTAGCACTTCAAAGAAAAGTTATCGTCTTAAAATTTTACATTAGCAGACTAAAAAGAATAAAAATTATTTGAGCTAAGTACCTATCTTAGCAAGATAGAGCAGAATAAACTCTAAGTAGAAAAGATGACAACTATACAACTGTCCTTTGGTTCAACTGTTTCACTGTCCATTTTCCTGGGTCCTTATGTTTTGGGTAGATCTCCTGTAAACAGTAGATAATGGTATTTTAAAAAAATCTGACAATCTGTCTTTTTAACTGTCAAGTTTAGTCCATCAACTTTAGCAATTTATATGTTTTTATTGGATTCTATCATTTTAAAATTTCTATTTGGTATTTTTTATGATTCATTCTCCTTTTCGCTACTGGGTTTTTTGGCTTATTTTTCCCTTATTCCATTTGTTCTCTCCTTTTGGAGTTTCTACATTCTATATCTATTCTTTCAGTAAATACCTTTGAAATTTTACCACATATTTTACTTAAACTGTTAAGCGAGTTTAAACAACAGTCTGTCATCCTCCCAAACAATAAAAAACTTGAACACTTCAGTTCTCTTTCCTCTGATTCATGTACTACTGTTCTGTCCAATATCTCTAGCAGTTTCTTTTTTAAGATTTTAAAAAGATTTTATTTATTTATTCATGAGAGACACAGAGAGAGGCAGAGACCTAGTCGGAGGGAGAAGCAGGGAGCCTGATTAGGGACTCGATCCTGGGATTCTAGGATCACGCCCTGAGCCAAAGGCAGATGCTCAACTGCTGAGCCACCCAGGTGTCCCTATGATAGCTTTAAAAAAAAAAAAAATATTTGAGACAGAGAGCAGGCACACGAGAGAGCGAGAGTGAGAGAGAGAGGGAGAGAGCGTGAGCACAAGCAGCGGGGAGGAGCAGAGGCAGAGGGAGGAGCAGGCTCCCCACTGAACATAGAGCCCAATATGGGGCTTGATCTCAGGACCCGGAATCAGGACCTGCACTGAAGGCAGATTCTTAACCTACTGAGCCATCCAGGCTCCCCTCTAGTAGCTTATTTTACTACACAAATAAGATACTAAAACTATTTCATAAAGACAACACTGACTTGGGTGAAGTGAAGGCCCATGTTTACCATTTGGGTGAAGTGAAGGTCCATGTTTACCATTTGAGTTGTTCAATATTTTTGTTACATTTCAGAGTACTAGTCTTCTGCGATCATTTTGCTTTTACTTGAGGTACCTTCTTTAGAATTCCTTTTTAAAGGAGTGTTTCTCAAACTCAGCACATAATAATTTGCTGTGGCAGATGTCCAATGCACTGTAGGCTGTTTAAGAGCATCCCTAGCCATGAGTCACTAGATGCCAGTAGCATCTCCAGCAGCGACAATCAAAATAAACTCCTCAGACATTTCCAAATATCCTCTGGGGGACAAAATTGTCCTCAGTTATAAACCACTAGCTTAAAGCAAGTCTCAAGGTGAAAAATTTTCTTGTCTTTTATTTAGCAACAATTGTATTTTGTCCTTATTACTGAATTTCTTGCTAATAAGCATAACTCTACTCTAGAAAGTGCTTTGTAAACACTTTAAGGCATCATTTGTTATCTGTTTTGTTACTGAGAATTCTGTTGTTCTGCTATTCCCTTGATGATCTGTACTTTCTCTCTGGCTGATTTAAAGATCTTTTCTTAGGTGTTCTGCAGCTTCAGTAAGATGTGTCTAGATGTGGTTTTCCTTTTGTTCTGTTCATAAACCCCTTTTACCTGTTTCTAATCTGTTACCTTTAGTTTCTATATCAACAACTATTTTATTTCTCTTCTACAAGTTCTATTTGTTCTCTCTAAACAGTCTTTCATTCCTTAGTATGTTTACCTAACTGCACCCTTTATTGATTTAAACTTTTAATAGTCTTGTATCTCAGACTCAGGACCATTTCATCCCTCTTGAGGGTTATAGAAGTAGGAGTCCCAGATCCAACATACTACTCTGCTGCTTCACTAGCCTTACAATACTGTTGCTATTAAAGTCTGGCTTCACAACAATCCTGCCCCATGCTGCTGCCTGCTGGTCCAAGCCTTGTCCCAACAGCTCTGGTTCCCCTTCTGCGACCAGGGCACCTCTACATGTGGGGCCTCTGCAGTCTCAAGTTTCAAGTGCAACCATCTTAACTTCCTGACACTTTAGTCCTGGATGTTTCTGGCCCAACTTTTCTTGCTTGGTTTTTTGGGGGGTAGAAGAATATCCCTGGAGACTTTGCCTACATTCATGAGACCAATGATGCCTCCAAGATAGTCTTATCAAGGTCTATGTGTGGTAGTGGAATGTGAGGGTCCCATAGAGCTCCTGGTCAATCATCAAAGATCAAGGCTTTCTAGGCAAGAAAAAACTCTCAGCAAGAAAAAGCTCTCAGCAGGAGTGGTTAATTGAAAGGCATGGATCAATTCTTGATCTCAGTTTCTTGGCAAGAAATCATGCTGCTTCATAAGGACAGCCTTTAAAAGGTGGGGGGGGGGCACCTGGGTGGCTCAGTGGTTTAGCGCCTGCCTCCGGCTCAGGTTGTGACCCCAGGGTCCCAGGATTGAATCCCACACATCAGGCTCCCTGCAGGGAGCCTGCTTCTCCCTCGGCCTGTGTCTCTGCCTCTGTGTGTCTCTCATGAATAAATAAAATCTTAAAAAAAAAAAAATAAAAGTACAGCCTTCATTCTTTCTTAAAAATGAAACAAAAAAAAAAAAAAAAAAAAGGAGGGGCACCTGGGTGACTTAAATTGGTTAAGAATTAGACACTTAATTTCAGCTTAGGTCATGACCTCAAGTCATGAGATGGAGCCCCGCATTGGGCTCTGTGCTGGGCATGGAGCCTGTTTAAGATCCTCCCTCTCTCCCTCTGCTCCTCTACTAATATTCTTGCTCAATCAATAGTGCAGCCTTTCATAAATCTAGGTCACTACTGTGACCTCAGGACATCTCAAATGGAATGGAAGTTCTAGAGTTTCTGAATAGTAAGTAAGTTTTACTCAGCAGGAACTAAGAACCAAATCCATATCCTAGGGCTGTGTTAGGATTATCCAGAATCCTAAGAGAATTCCTTTGGAGGCATCCACTGAGACTGGCTTCAGTAATGCTAAGAATTAAATAGCCCATCAGATCATTAAGTTGTTTTATTCCCCTCATTTTACTATCCAGATAAAGCTAACATGACTGGGAACTTACTCAACTCAAAACAGATATAAGTGCCATTGATTCTACTACAGATTTCAGATTTCCATTTTTTATGGCATATATATTTTTTTGTAAACAGGAATATGGTTTATCAAATGTTTTGCTCTTTATAAAAACTTTATTGTTGTGGTGCTCTTATCTCTATATTGCTGCTTCTGTAATTTGTCACTTATATTGCAATTTGGAGCTAAGATAAATAAATCTGATTCTTCCCTTAGTCTCCTGATCCTGTCAAATGTCAAATGTCAAATGATCACATGTCTTTGCTGGTCTGAGACAGGCAGAACAAGAGCAGTAAATTTACTTAATTTCCCTTAGCACAGGTTTGAGTCTTAACTATGTGACTGTGTGAACACGAAAGGCTGTCTCAAATGTTATAAATTGTTTTTGATTTTTACAATTTGAGTATTCAATAAGAGGCATACATTATGTTGATTTCTATATCTCTTAAGTCAACAGCTCTTCTTTTCTTTACAATTTATTTGAAGAAACTATGTCATATGTTCAGTAGAGTTTCTGATGTTTTTAAGATTTACTTATTTGAGAGAAACAGAGAGAGCGCGAGCACACAAGCAGAGGTAGGGACAGAGGGAGAGGGAGAAGCAGACTCTCCACTGAGCAAGGGGCATGATGCAGGGCTCCATCCTAGGACCCTGGGATCATGACCTGAGCTGACAGCAGACGCCTAACTGACTGAGCCCCCCAGGAGCCACTAGTTTCTGATATTGATGACAACATCCAATGTGATGCTGCTTAAATGTTGTTCTGCTTTATTTATTTCCTATATATTGCTAATGAGGTCCAGAGGCTGATCCACCTTGAGGATTTTTAGGGGAGAGGTAGGAAAACTTCACAGTAGTATTTTGATCTTCTGTTAGGGGGTATATGTCATCTGATTTGCTTTCTTTTTGAGATACTAACCAACTGTTGGTGATTAATGACTGGATCCAGTAATTTATGAGGGATTACAAAGTGGTGATACTCTTCTATTATTCTTCCTTAATTTACTAGGTGAAATACTTTGATAAAGAAGCATTCCCTCTATAAATAATAGTGAAAGGGAATAGAAGGGAAGGGAGAAGAAATGGGTAAGAAATATCAGAAAGGGAGACAGAACATAAAGACTCCTAACTCTGGGAAATGAACTAAGGGTGGGGGAAGGGGAGGAGGACGGGGGGTGGGGGTGAGTGGGTGATGGGGCACTTGACGGGATGAGCACTGGGTGTTATTCTGTATGTTGGTAAATTGAACACCAATAAAAAATTAATTTATTAAAAAGAAGAAACATTCCCTCTAATACACTATTTGGTTACCCATTAGTATAGTAAAGGCAAGATACTTCATTCTTTCTATTAAGCAATTCTCAGAGTAATGAGTTAGTTCACTAAAATACACTAATGGTGATCAATTAGTTTATTTTTATTTATTTTTAATTTTTAAAAAAAGGTTTTTATTTATTCATGAGAGAGAGGAGAGAGAGAGAGAGAGAGAGGCAGAGACACAGGCAGAGGGAGAAGCAAGCTCCCTGCAGGGAGCCCATTGTGGGACTCGATCCCAGTACCCTGGGATCACATGCTGAGCTGAAGGCAGATGCTCAAACACTGAGCCACGCAGGGGTCCCATCAATTACTTTTTTAAAGTGTCAATATGACCTCATAAATTTAAATATTGGATATATTTCAAATGAAATTATTTTCCTGCATCAGTTAAGAGGATTCATTCTTTAATCTCCTTTTTTTTCAGGGTGGGGGGGGCAGGGGAGGAGAGAGAATCTAAAGCAGGATCTGTCCAGTGCAAGCCTGATTGGGGCAAGATCTTACAACCCTGAAACCATGACCCGAACAAAAATCAAGAGTCAGACGCCTAACTGACTGAGCCACCCAGGTACTCCTCATCTCCTTTTGTTAACACAATGAATCATATACATTGGTTTTTAATGGTAAATCAACCATGTATTTCTGGCAGAAACCCAAACTGGTCACAGGGGTAATTAAAAAAAAATACATTGCTTGATTCAGATTGCAAATATTTCGTTTAGGACATCTGTATTCATAAATAAAACTGGCCTATACTTGTCTCATATTATCATTGCTAAGTTTTGGTATGAGAATTATGCAATCCTCAAACTGAGTCGGGAGTGTTTGTTTTCCTATTCCTTGAGAGCAACTGTAGAAGAGGAATTATTTTTCCTTGAATGTTTGGTAAAAATTATTGTAAAAATGCTAGGGCCCAAATGCAGCTCATTTGCTTACTTGCTTACTAAACTGTTTCAAATTAAAAATTATACACACACAAAGTTCATAAATCATAAATATATTCATTCCTCCATACAGCTTCTCCGCCTGACCCTGAGATTTATGAGAGATCTGATGAGTTAGTGGGAACAATAGATACATTAAAGTAACTGTGCCCTACTAACAGGAAGAACATTTAGAAGTCTGAAAGATGCTATTATAAATTCTATTCAGCAGGCAAGACAATTGAAGCAGTTTTTAACCTACCACGCCAAATTATGCTAGGCAAGATTTTCTTTTTTTAAGATTTTATTTTATTTATTTTAAAGATTTTATTCATTTATTCATGAGAGACACAGAGAGAGAGGCAGAGACACAGGCATAGGGAGAAGGAGGTTCCTTGCGGGGAGCCGGATGCGGTACTTGATCTCAGGACCCCGGGGTCACAACCTGAGCCAAAGGCAGACACTAAACCACTAAGCCACGCAGGTGCCCTTAAGATTTTATTTTTAAGTAACCTCTATATCTAAGGTGGGGGTCAAACTGCAACCCTATGGGATCCCTGGGTGGCGCAGCGGTTTGGCGCCTGCCTTTGGCCCAGGGCGCGATCCTGGAGACCCGGGATCGAATCCCACGTCGGGCTCCCGGTACATGGAGCCTGCTTCTCCCTCTGCCTATGTCTCTGCCTCTCTCTCTCTCTCTCTCTGTGTGACTATCATAAATTAAAAAAAAAAATTAAAAAAAAAAAAAAAACAAACTGCAACCCTAGATCAAGAGTCACATGCTCCACTGACTGAGCCAGCAACTTGCTCCTAAGCAAGATTTTTATAGACAGCTGGCAAGATTTTAATTCAAGTTGCGAATGCAACTGGAATTAAGGAACTGTAAGATGGCTGGAAAATATAATCCAAAAAATCATCTTTCTGCCTTGTGCAAACCTCTCCTCCTTTCTTCCTTCTTTCCTCCTCTTCCTCCTCCTCCTCCCCTTCTCCTTCCTCCTCCTTCCTCTCCTCCTTCTCCCCCTCCCTCTCCCCCTCCCCCTCTCTTCTTCTTCTTCTTCTTCCTCCTTCTTCTTTCTTCTTCTTTCTTCCTTCTTCTTCTTCTTCTTCTTAAAATAAGCCAGCCTTTTATGGATTTTGAGACTGTAGCTTAAACAAAGATACTCAGAAGGGTGCCTGGCCAGCTCAATCAGTAGAGCATGCAACTCTCAGGTTGGGAGTTCAAGCCCATGCTGGGTGTAGAGTTTACTTGAAAAAGAAAAAGAAAAAGAAAAAAAAGAAAAAGAAAAAGGAAAGAAAAGAAAGAAACTCAGGATGCGGCACAGAAGATGGTAGTTATTAAGAGCATTAGAAAAAAAGGAGAATTTCATCTTATCTAACGAACCTCAGAGGGAGCACCCAGGGTAGCAAGATGAACTTACCCGAGAATCTAGCCAGACAACTCTGGATAAATTCCCAGGTTTGTTCAAAATTGAATGCAAATGTAGGTTGCCAAATGAGATTCATGTCTAGAGTAGTCTCTCTGCAAATATTAGGGTTGTTAGCGAATACTAAGAGAAGTCTTCTTCACAATCGCATACCATTTCTTTTTGCCCACAATTCATTTACTATCTTTTACTACAAGTACTTCATTGGAAACAAAACCCAGCTTACACTGGAATGGTACCAACTCCCCTGATCATCCATTTCATTAGCTAAGTCCTTTCCTACCTCCATGACACACATGTTCCTGGCCAGATGATAAACCACTCTCAAATTCCTCTACTTGTTGGCGTACCAGAGACGGATGCAATTTAATAGTTTACGGGTGAAATGTACTTTCTGTGGTCTGCCTAAATCTTTCAATGAAACCTTAGTCATTCCTGGTCCAAATGTGAAATTTTTATATAGAGAATAATAATTTTGAACAGTCGAAATAAGCTATCCAATATAAAAGTCTAAATATTCACAATTTTTATCTGTGGTATTATATGCACAATGGAATATTCACAAAGAGAACAGTGCCAACCCCAATATCACAAGGCCATGACTCTTGAGAGCAGACTTCTAGTTATATGTTTATGTCAAACCATTTAACTAACAAATATTTATTGAGGCTTAGGGTGTCAGCTACTATTCCAGCACATAAACTTTCTCAAAGAAATGAGAATTAAGATCAGAAACTTATGTCCTTATCATAGAAAGAGCAGAAAAGGAGTATCCCAGTTTCTTTAACTAAGACCCTGAACCTGTAATAAGCAAACAAGTACTTTCCTTACTTTGGACTTAATAGCTTACACTTTATACAGCTGCTCTGCACACATTCAAACAGCTAAAAGTTCAGCAATGTACAAATCAAAATAGTCTCAAATCAACCATCATGCACCCCTGGTGTAAATGTAAATTGGACCAACCACTGTGAAAAAGTGTGGAGGTTCCTCAAAAAATTAAAAATAGAATTGCCATATGATCAAACAATTCTATTACTAGGTATTTACCCAAAGAAAATTAAGTTTGAAAAGACATATGTACCTCTATGTTTATTGCGACAGTATTTGCAATAGCCAAATACAGAAGCAACCCAAGTGTCCATCATTGAATGAATAGATAAAGCTTTACTTTGGGACGTATACTATTTTTATCCCCCTACCCTCTTTTTTAAAGATTTTATTTATTTATTCATGAGACACACACAGAGAGAGGCAGAGACACAGGCAGAGGGAGAAGCAGGCTCCTTGCAGGGAGCTCGATGTGGGACTTGATCCCAGATGCTCAACCACTAAGCCACCCAGATGCCCCTAAAGATGTGGTATTATATGCACAGTGAAATATTCAGTCATAAAAAAAATGAGATCTTGCCATGTGGAACAACATGAGTGGACCTAGAGGACGCTAGGCTAAGTGAAGTCTGGCAAAGAAAGACAAATACCACATGATTTCACTTACATGTTGTATATAAGAAGAAAACATAGGCAGCTGGGTGGCTCAGTTGGTTAAGTGTCCAACTCTTGATTTCGGCTCAAGTCATGACCTCAAGGTTGTGAGATTGAACCCTATGTCCCAGTATGGAGCCTGTTTAGGATTATCTCCCTCCCTCTGCCCACCTCCCACAAAAAAAGAAAAAAAAAAAAAGTAAAGAAAAACAACCCTTAAGTACAAAGAACAAACTGGAGGTTTGCAGAGAGGAGGTGGGTGCATAGGGTGGGTAAAATACAGGGGATTAACAGCATAATTTATAAAGAAGTTGAACACTATGTTGTACACTTGAAACTAATGTAACATTGCATATGAACTATATTCAAATAAATTTTTTAATAGAAAAAAGTAACTTCCAGTTATAAAATAAGTCATGGAAATGAAAAGTACAGCATAGGGAATTATAGTCAGTAATACTGTAATAATGCTATATGGTGACAGATGGTGACTATATTTATCGTGGTGAGTACTGAGCAATGTATAAAATTGTCCAATCAATATAGCGTACACCTGAAACTAATATAACACTGTACATTAATTATACTTCAATGAAAACAAAGCAAAAACAAAAAACTCAACAAAAAATAAGCCTCAAATCAAAAGACACACACACACATACACACACAAAATGGCTGTTAATATATTTAAAAGCATTTAACCTCACTTATGATTAAAGAAGTACAAATAAAAACTAGAGATGCCATCCTCATCTGTTAAGAAAAGAAAAAGTTTTTTTTTTTAAAGATGTATTTATTTATTTATTCATGATAGACAGAGAGAGAGAGAGAGAGAGAGAGAGAGAGGCAGAGACACAGGAGGAGGAAGAAGCAGGCTCCATGCCAGGAGCCCGATGCGGTACTCGATCCCGGGACTCCAGGATCACGCCCTGGGCCAAAGGCAGGCGCCAAACCACTGAGCCACCCAGGGATCCCCAGTAAAGAAAAAGTTTTAAGATTGATATTTGCTGCTTATGATAGAGATGTATCTTCTTTAAGGTATGTATACCCTTTGACCAAGGAGTTCTACTGTTAGGAATTTTTCCTTCAAATATACTGGCAATGAGAATGCAAGAATATATGTACAAGATGTTCACTGTAACAATTTTTAATGGTAAAACATCTGGAAATAAGTGGTCAAGAATAGGAAACTGGCTGTATAAAATTAGAACATGGAATATTATTCTATAACAAACAAGGAATAAGGCAAATCTTTATATACTGAAATGATACATCCAAGACAAAATGTTAAGTGAAACAAAATAAGTTACAGTCTGTAGAGTATAACTCCATGGATAGAAACAGGAAAGAAGATGGTCATATATTGTAAGAAAATGTGTAATTAAAAAGTCCTAAAAGAATTCCCAAGAAAGTGTCAATAATAAATATCTTGGGGGATAGAGGTGGGGTGGTGGGGAGAAGAGATACTTTAAAGGGTTTTATCTTACTTTTTTTCACATATACATTTTGTATTATCTGAATTCCTCATCAGAGTATGTATTATTTCTGTATTTTAAATTTTTATCAGTTCTGAGATGTGAAGTTCCTGTTAAATAACAAGCTTACTGAAATTTAAATATATGATCCCTAGAAGAAATAAATTTATTTATATAACTTATTTAACAGATAAAGAACTGAAACATCCTCTACATCTTGCTTATTAAGTTCAAGCTGTTTATGAAGTACTTTCAGTAATCAAAAAAGAGGGTGATAAAAGACCACGAAAAATAATAAAAAGGGCAAAGTAACAGCAAATTCTAAGATATGATAGAGTATTATAGTATCTTTTTGATAAAATTATCTTGGAAAAAAGAAGCTCTAATTCTTACAGACTTTTCTTTTTAAAACATAGATAATGTAATTGACTTTCAAATGTAACTACATTAGGTTTTAGTCAATTGTAGAAGTAGTTTCCTGAAACTTACCAAGTTGGGAATAGATACAGCAGGAAAAAGGTTGAGGAGTGAAAAGTAGAAGAGGAGGGGATAGAAACTAAGAGTAACCTCTGTTAGTACAGGCAAGAAAAGGGTGATTTTAGAGAAGGTCAATCCCCACAGTAATACTATACCTAACAGTTGGCTGTGTTCCCCTGTGATGGAGTTCTGACTCGGGTCTGAAAAACAAACAATTGAAAAGAAAAGAAAAAATGAATGACCAAAACAAATAATTTCTTAAAAATCAGCAACAAAAGTCAACCAAGGAAATAAGCAGAAAAGCCAAAGCAAAAGCTTTTTTAATGCTCAAAAAAACATTAATAAAAGAATGAAAAGAAACTATTATAAAAAATAATCACAACTTTTTTGAAAAGTTAAGCAACAAAATTATCATGTGACCCACTAATTCCACTCTTAGGCATATACTCAAAAGAACTGAAAACAGGGACTTGACAATATATATAGCAGCATTACTCACAATAACCAAAAGGTGGAAACAACCCACGTGTCCTTCAACAGATATATGGATAAACAATAATGTGGCATACATATAAAATGGGATATTATTCAGCCATAAAAAAGAAAACAAAGTCCAGATAAACATTACAACATGGATGAACCTTGAAAATCCTTGAAAATATGCTAAGGGCAAGAAGCCAGAAGCAGAAGGACAAATATTGTATAATTCCATTTAAAATAAATATTGAGAAAAAAGTATATTCAAAAGATAACCACAAATTTGACCAAGCAGTAGTAGTTCCATAAAGTAGTACGATTTGGGGCTTACCACATGGGTTACATTTTCTCTTTTTTATTTTTTTACTTTTTTTTTTTTTTTTTTTTTTTACATTTTCTCTTTAATGACAAAGGAACATATGGTCATATAGCTCAAAGTCAAGACATAAGTATAACACTCATTACTACTAGCAGTAATATTCTGATTTGACTTCATGATGAAACGACTAAACTGACTTCTAGAAATATCTAGTTCTTCTAATCTATAATAAAATTAGTGGCAATAAGCCAAGTTCCTAAAGCAAGAGATTTTTTTTTATAATAAACTTATTTTTTATTGTTCAATTTGCCAACATACAGAATAACACCCAGTGCTCATCCCGTCAAGTGCCCCCCTCAGTGCCCGTCACCCCTTCACCCCCACCCCCCGTCCTCCTCCCCTTCCACCACCCCTAGTTCGTTTCCCAGAGTTAGGAGTCTTTATGTTCTGTCTCCCTTTCTGATATCTCTTACCCATTTCTTCTCCCTTCCCTTCTATTCCCTTTCACTATTATTTATATTCCCCAAATGAATGAGAACATATAATGTTTGTCCTTCTCCAATTGACTTATTTCACTCAGCGTAATACCCTCCAGTTCCATCCACGTTGAAGCAAATGGTGGGTATTTGTCGTTTCTAATGGCTGAGTAATATTCCATTGTATACATAGACCACATCTTCTTTATCCATCATCTTTCGATGCACACCGAGGCTCCTTCCACAGTTTGGCTATTGTGGACATTGCTGCCAGAAACATCAGGGTGCAGGTGTCCCGGCGTTTCATTGCATCTGTATCTTTGGGGAAAATCCCCAGTAGTGCAATTGCTGGGTCATAGGGCAGGTCTATTTTTAACTCTTTGAGGAACCTCCACACAGTTTTCCAGAGTGGCTGCACCAGTTCACATTCCCACCAACAGTGTAAGAGGGTTCCCCTTTCTCCGCATCCTCTCCAACATTTGTGGTTTCCTGCCTTGTTAAGTTTCCCCATTCTCACTGGTGTGAGGTGGTATCTCATTGTGGTTTTGATTTGTATTTCCCTGACGGCAAGTGATGCAGAGCATTTTCTCATGTGCATGTTGGCCATGTCTATGTCTTCCTCTGTGAGATTTCTCTTCATGTCTTTTGCCCATTTCATGATTGGATTGTTTGTTTCTTTGCTGTTGAGTTTAATAGGTTCTTTATAGATCTTGGAAACTAGCCCTTTATCTGATACGTCATTTGCATATATCTTCTCCCATTCTGTAGGTTGTCTTTGAGTTTTGTTAACTGTATCCTTTGCTGCTAATGCAAGAGATATTGACAATCATCATTTAACAACTAAGCACTTGCTTATTTTAAAGGCTTGAAAAGCATTAAGGGCTAAATATGGAAAAGACTTTGAGCTCCAGTTTTCTCAAAGATTAAGTCTCTTGAGATACTGAGGATTACTTCTGGCTTCCCTAAATGTCTCTGAGGAACAAAAATAATTATAGACCAGGGGAGTCTATGAACAAATGGGTAAAAGGTTACATCTTTATTTTCACTAACCTATAATTGGAGTTTAGTATTTTCTCCAAGTATGATGTCACCAACAAACTACCTAAAAGTACCTATGCTTTGTCAACATTAAACATCTGATTTTTCATATCACATTACAATTGTTCTACATAACTCATAATGGCTTTTAGGTACAATGCTACTTTGAAATTATGATAGTTATTAAAAGGCTGCTAGGTCTTCTTCAATGCATTGATAAAAAAAAAACCCACTTATATTATTAGATCACAAACTTAATATTTTGATAACTGTATTTTAATATAAGAGGGTTCTTTTTAATCCTATATATGTATATGTATTTATATGCATGTGCAATACTTTACACATTTAAAAACATTTCTGAAAAGGAATTTGTAGACTTGAGACTGCTAAAGAAGTCTCAGATACAAAAAAGATTTAGAATTACAGTTTTAAACAAAATTCAAGTAATATTTTTGATAGTGTTTATAATAAATGCTTTCATATATAATCTAATTAAATCTAACACTTTAAGCACCCCACACAGAAAGAAACAATCAGAATACTAAACAAATTCTGGTTTCTGATGTACACAGTACATACTATAGTATACTTTACATAGTCAAATTAAGGAGGAAATAAGGTAGAAACCTGGTTGATACAACTAAAGTTTTAAATGCTATGTGAACGTTTTAAGATTTTTTTTTTAGATTTTAGATTAGGAATCCCTAATTTGGTTTTTAAAAATATATTCTAGGGCAGCCCTGGTGGCTCAGGGGTTTAGCGCCGCCTGTAGCCCAGGGCATGATCCTGGAAACCCTGGATGGAGTCCCATGTCAGGCTCTCCACATGGTGCCTCCTTCTCCCTCTGCCTGTGTCTCTGCCTCTCTCTCAATCTCTCTCTCTGTGTCTCTATCAATAAATTAAATAAATAAATAAATAAATAAATAAGATATTCTAAGTTTTTATTTATTTATTTATTTATTTATTTATTTATTTATTTATTTTATTTATGATAGTGAGAAAGAGAGAGAGAGAGAGGCAGAGACATAGGCAGAGGGAGAAGCAGGCTCCATGCACCGGGAGCCCGACGTGGGATTCGATCCAGAGTCTCCAGGATCGAGCCCTGGGCCAAAGGCAGGCGCTAAACCGCTGCGCCACCCAGGGATCCCAATATTCTAAGTTTTTATAGTTTCAGATATTTTTCTCAACATACCACCAAATAGATTCTGGTTTTTAAATTTAAACTCATCTTATTTCCTATAGAAATAAACAGCATGGGTTTGTGCATAACACCAAGTAGGAATAACAGTTCTATAATATATTAGTCTATTAGATTCATATCTCTCTTATACATACACACACACACACACACACACACACACACAGGATAAACTGGGCCCTATCATCATAGAAAAGCAGGTGTCTAGGCAGCATGGAAGAAGGAGTAGAGAAAGAATCAGATTTTTAGAACCAGAAGAACTATGGTCATCATCTAGCTCTACTCTAGTGACTCCAAAGGAAAAGTTGGAAGAATTATCAGCACCATCTGTGTTTTTTTTTCCCTAAAACTATACCAATAACCCTTCTCCAGATTCTGATTCCCAGATACCGTCATTAATGGGAATGCCTTTTATGTATGTATGTTGGTATGCGACAAAGTTGAGAACCTCTTAATATTTATAATAGGGGCACCTGCGTGGCTCAGTCAGTTAGGTGTCTGCCGTCAGCTCAGGTCATGGTCCCAGGGTCCTGGGATGGAGCAAACCACATCAGGCTCCCTGTTTGGCGGGGAGTCTGCTTCCCCTTCTCCTTCTGCCCCTCCCCACCTGCTTGTGCTCTCACTGGCTCTCTCTCTAATGAATACATAAAAAGTCTTTTAAAAATATTTATGGTTGAGAAGATGAATGCTGTTAATACGTGACCAAAGACATGGCAAACCATTGTCAAAGAGAAAGCCTAGAGAGATAGTCTGAATCTTTTGAGGATCTATCTTCATGTTTCTGGATACTCTAACTTTTTTGTCCTAAAATTAAGAATAGTCTAAAACAAGTTATTTAGAATTGCTGGAGAATCTATGAATAAAAACAGAAAAACATCTCAGATAATTCAGGCAGAATAGGTATGATTTTAGATGGGAAAATACCAATGATTTTTTTCTTACAAATTACCTCCTTCTATACTATATATACTTCCTTGCCTTCTAAGCTGTGCACATGCCATAAGTGCACTTTCTAGTCAAGCCAGGACTCTTTGAACACCCTCCTATCAGAGATGAGTAGAAAGAAGTCTTTCGTGTAGTTCCCTACAAGTTCAACTTAGATTTTTGCTTTTCATGTTTTATAAATGAAAGAAGGCAGGGCAACTTTTACTTGATACTTATTTTGTAATTTGAAGATTAACCTCCAAGAACCTGCAAATACTTCACTGATACACATAAAACTCAAAACAAGGGCAAATCTAGGAGTAAACAGGTTCATGAACCCACTAGAATGAAATTAGCCTTGCCTATAAAAATCACAATTGGTAAGCTACTTTAAATTGAGGGGTGTTTCTGGGTATGCAATCCAAATGACCTAATCCAAATGCTAACACTGCTCTGAGATATGTCTGGCATCTTTCTATTGTCTTGTCTCAACTCTCCCATTTAACATTTTTCCTGCTTAAGTCACCGGTGAGGACACACCCAAGTTTGCTGAAGACTGGGAGTTGTTCTAAACATTACTCAAAATGACATTTATTTTAACCAAATTACTTCCTGTAATAAAAACAACTTGCCAATAATGTAACTATTTTTTACCTTTGATGGCCTTCATAAACTAAGCTATGCATGGTATGTTATAATTCAGAAGGTTATACGAGGTGATACTTAAAAGCCTGTGATTCTTTACCAGTCAAAATGGTAGTTCCAACAGAAACATGTACCTTTGCACATGTAAATACAATCAGAAAAATGACCTGAAAGTATTTCCTTGTAACAATAATGATACAGCTTTACAAATGTGCACTTTATCTTGGGTAAATGGTAGAATGGAGATTTTATTTAGTTTCTTGCCATGTGCCTTGGAGGATAGAGAGAAAAATGATTGTGGGATATACTCACTTGCAAACCTGACCCTGTAAACAGTTTTTCTGAAGAGCTTTATTATCTCCCTTAGTTTGCTCATAGCAATAGCCTTTTACTGATTTGCTTTGCTAATCACTTCATCTACCTTTCTGGGTAGAGAACTGGAAACAAATAAAGGCTAGCTTGTACCTTGTGTCCAAAACTCAGCATAGGTTTTAGTCTAAAGTCGGTATCAGCCATGTCATTAAACAGCACAATCAAAAGTGGAAATTGTTAGGCCTGATTATCTAGAAAAAGAAGTAGGTATGACCAAATGCATATACATGAGGACAATCAGCTCATTATGCTACTGTCTATATTATCTAGACATACCTCGAAAACCTATTTCAGGATACAAAATACCTAAAATCACCAGTCTTAACACATTCCTAATTTTCTGCACTCCAACTTTTTTTTTTTTTTGCCCCACCCCTGCACTCCAACTTTTAAAAAACCAAAGTAGTAGTATTATAAGAAACCATTTTGACTCAGAATTAGGCAAAATGTATTAAAAATTACTCAAAGACAATTACTCTAACATTTACATTAATTAGATTCTGTCTCTCTGAAGGGGTACTTATTGTGCTGAGAAACCCAACAAGGAAGACAAGGTAAATTACCTTGTTCATTACATTGTAATAAAGTAAAAAAAAAAAAAAGCCTATCTTCTTTATATACATTTTGAACTTATTACAATAAGACCAGAAAGACCTAGAAAATTTACATGTGATTAATTGGATTTAAATAAATAACTGGGTGAAAAACATAAGGCAATTGTAGGCAAAATAATTTAGCTATGAGATGTAAATGTAAAGCAACACATAGAGAAGTTAATAAATCACTATTAGTTCTTCATGTTTCTAGCCTACCCAACAAAGGAGAGTCAAAAGATCCTTACCTGAATTTTTATTATAATAAGAACATAATTTTTAAAATATTTAGAATATACATCTGTCAAAAAACATGATTTCTGCTAGGACATAGTCTAATCCAAACCATCAGTCATGCAAGTGATTTGTGCAGACAGCTAACAATGGAGAATGAGCTATTGCAGCAATGAACCAAGGACTGTACTTCCTATACCATGCATATTTCTTAGTTTATTAAGAGAGATTTGCTGAGAAAATGATTTGGGCTAGGGGTGGCAAATAAACTTGGCAAATATATGTAGCAGTCAAATTCCTATAATGTTTAATTTCTCAGACCCTTCAATATGCTAATAATTACCTAACTAATCTCCAAAAGAAGAATATTTATCATTCTTAAATATATCTCAGAAGAGATAACTCACTTATCACCAAACATCCTATATAATTAGTAATCTATTATATATACTCTGAGAAGTGTTCAACTCATTCATTTCAATATACTAAGGTTAAAAGATAACTTCCTGAATCATCATTCCCATTTACTCACTCATTTCACTTAGTATCACCATTAAACCAGTATTCTCCAAATTTGCCCAGTCAAAAGAATCATCTCGAGTTATTTGTTATACAACAAATGCCTGGATCACATGACCATAATGACTTGATCTCATGGGCAAAGCCTGAGATTCTGCTGTTTTATGAAGGATCCAGATGATTACTACATATCTTCATTCACCAATTCAATTAGTGAATGATTAAGAAGTCCCAGGCATTAGGGATAGAGCAAAAAATAATAAGACAAATTCCTGCTCTCATAAGAGAAATAAAGAATAAAAGAAAATAAGATTATTTTCTAGCATTTATCATAAACCAAAATTAAGCACAATGAGTAAGAAAGTGGCTTTAAAAAGTCCTCAAACTAGGTAGCAGATGCATGCTGTAGTATTGTAAACCATGGTAAAGAGTATAAATTTTATTCTAAAAGTGAGGTGAAACAATTGGAAGGTTTTAAATAGCAAGAGAGGTCTCATTAGCTTTTTAAAAGATGCAGGCTGCAGGGTGAAGAATGGACTGTGGAGGGAGCAAGAGCAGAAATGAGGAAAGCAATTAGGAGTCTACTCCAGGAATCTTAGGAAGACATGGTAATGGCCATGGTAAAGACTGGTGAAATCCATGGTGGAGAGTGTGATAATATCTTCCAGAAGGAGTACTCTTGAGCTAGTCTTCATAGGTAATGTCCATGTTACTCTAAATTTTTAGTTCTTTCATTCATATACCCAACAAAATTTTTTGAGCACCGTCTACAAGCAAAACACTATTCTAATTACTACAAATGTAGCAAAATCCTTGCCATCCAAGAGCTCACATGATCAAAGAGCAACATGTATGTCAAGAGTGATGAGTTCTGGGCATCTGGGTGGCTCAGTGGTTGAGCGTCTGCCTTTGGCGCAGGTCGTGATCCTGGGTCCTGGGATAGAGCCCTGCATCAGGTGCCCTGCAGGGGGCCTGCTTCTCCCTCTGCCTGTGTCTCTGCCTCTCTGTGTGTCTCTAATGAATAAATTAAATCTTTAAAAAAAAAAAAAAAAAAAAAAAGGTGATGAATTCTAAAACCAACCAAAAAGCAGAGTAAGAGAATGCAGAAGATTTGTGGGGGAATGGTTTGTGTGCTAGTTTAGATACTGAATCTAAAAAAAAGTCTCTCAGATAATGTGATATTTAACCAGAAACTTGAAGTGAGGTATCTGGTCATACAAATATCTGTAGGAAGAACATTCTAAACAGAGGGAATGGTTAGTGTAAAGACCCTGAAACAGGTGCATGTTGGCATGTTCAATGAACAGCAAGGAGGCCTGTTACTAAAGGGAACTGGGTAAAAGTGACAGAACATGGGATAAGACATGGATATGTGTGAGGGAAAGACAACACAGATCATGTGGGGCCTTGTAGGGCACAGTAAGGACTTTGGGTTTTACTTTGAGTGAGCTAGAAAGTCATCGGAAGGTTTTGATTTATGCTTTAATATGATCACTCTGGCTGCTGTCTAAAGAATAGATAGGAAGGAAGGAAGGAAGCAAGCAAGCAAGCAAGCAAGCAAGAGGGGCATATAGAAGGCTTTTACAATGGTCCAAGAAAAGGTAAGGGTAGTTTGGATCATATCAGAAGTACCAGAGCTTGGTAAGTGGTCAGAGGCTCGGTATGCTTTAAAGGAAGGATTCACCAGGTTAGCATACTAACCTTGACTGGAGACGGTGGGGTAGGGTAGGAAGAAAACGAATCAAAGTTTTTTCCAAGAGCAACTGGACATACAGAGATGCCGTTTCCCGAGTTGTGGGAGACTGAGAGGAGGCACTGTGACAGCTGTGCAGCTGTCCTGGAGTAAATTTGAGGCACCAAGAAAAAAGAACACAAGATCTCAAAGCAGATTAAGTTCAGGTGAGATCCTAGCTCTATATATGCTATTCATGTAACTCTGCAAAAATGCTTCAATATTTCTTAGTCTTAATTTACTATCTATGCAACAGGAATCATACTACATCACAGAAAGTTATTGTGAGGATTGGAGATGGTAGATACTCATTCATTTTTTTTAAAGATTTTATTTATTTATTCAGAGAGAGGGAGAGACACGCAGAGACACAGACAGAGAGAGAAGCAGGCTCCATGCTGGGGGCCTGACGTGGGACTCGATCCTGGGTCTCCAGGATCACACCCCGGGGCTGCAGGCGGCGCTAAACCGCTGAGCCACTGGGGCTGCCCTAGATACTCATTTAATGGTAACTATTCCGAAAATTGAGATGAGCCATGAAATGACCCTTAAGAAAAATAATAAAATCTGTAGGGCTGCAAATAATTGTGACTAAATTAGAATTTATTTATTTATTTATTTATTTATTTATTTATTTATTATTTTTTTTTTCTAAATTAGAATTTAGATAGCTGGAGTTCTTTTTTAGAACTTTAAACATTTTGTAGTACAACGGTACTTAGAGTAATATGGGTGAATCCTTGGATTGATATACCCATTGACTTAAAATTGTACAGTTAAATGATGCTTATATTAAGTCACACTTGTCTTATTTCGAAATTTGATACATTGATAGTTTAGACTAAATATGCATTAACATATGATTTGGGATTTTTTTGATAATTACAATAGTAATTGTCCAAGAGTATCTGGATTACATTCCCATACAAGTTTATTAATGACTCCTATTAAAAAAAACAATAACAATTCAATAAGTTTTAAATATACCTAAAACTGTGTTGGGTACTATAGGAAATAAAAGAATGAGCGTAAGGTACTTCCTGACATTAAGAAGCTCACAATCTAGTTAAAGAGTCACATTCAACTTAAGAAACTAAAAAAGAATGGCAGTAATAATAGTATTTTATATTTAATAACATTTTACAGTTTTTAAAATATTTTCACATATTTCATTTGATTCCCATGATAACTCTGTCACATAGATAGGAAACATATAAAGAAGCTAAAGCTAAGTTAGGGTCAATGGTTTGGCCAGAGTATACGCAGAGTAAATTTCCTGGATTCTGATTCTCTACATTATGCTGGTCATAAAACATAGGTAACAAGAATGAATATTAGTAATATAGGTAACTCTTCATTATCCAGTAAAATATATTAGGAAATTACAACAAGGCATTTATGAAATAATTAAATTACAAATCAGCAAAATATATACATATTTTGCATAGCACAAACAGTGGTCATTAAAAACACTACTTATCCCAATAAGATGCACCGCTTCCCCTTGATTGCTTTTTTTTTTTTTTTAACAGGCTAAGAGTCTCTGCTTGGCAACAGTATCTAGCAAGATTAATACCATTTATATTAAATCTATCTTTAGTTTATTCTCTATTTATAGAGTGGCAAGCAGCTGGTATTTCATTTAGTGATAAAGGTCCTCTCAGTGATTTAAGATAAAATATTAAATGCAAAGACATGAAAATGGAAAGATTATAAAGGCAGTCTTTAAATGACTCAATTTAGGGAACTTTCCTATTATCATACCAAATCCACACAGCAGGCCTGTGAGGAAGAATTATTCCCATGTTTCAGAAGAAACTAGCTCAGAGAAAGCTGGAATGATTTGCCCAAGGCAATAGAGCCCATAATCTGTGCTGAGGAGAGGAGCAACATAGGCAGTATGAGTTCTAAGTAGAACTTTTAAAAACCTTAAAAATCATGGAGACCTCAAGATCATAGGAGCAGAATTAACATGGCACGTGTCTGAGATGGTCTGGTTAGAAGGGTTGGGTTGTATTAGCAAAAGTCTTAAGTCTAAAGCAGATGGAAAACAATTGAAATCCTCTATATAGAAGTCTCAAAACAAATCCAGTGTTTTAGGCAAGGAAACAAGTGCAATATGCAAAACAAAATGAATGCCAGAGTTATTAGAGATGGCAGGCATAACATCAGACCACTGTAATGTATCCATGTGCTAATGCCCATCTCTAACATGGTCTCTAGGATCACTAATATTAATTCAACTGATACTCTGAATGCCTACCATAGGTCAGGTACTGTGCTAGGTACTACAGATACAAAGAAAGTTACCCAGGGATGCCTGGATGGCTCTGTAGTTGAGTGTCTGCCTTCGGCTCAGGGAGTGATCCCAGAGTCCTGGGATCGAGTCCCACATTGGGCTCCCCATAGGGAGCCTGCTTCTCCCTCTGCCTGTGTCTCTTCCTCTGTGTGTCTCCTCATGAATAAGTAAATAAAATTTTTTAAAAATTTAAAAATTAAAAAAAAAAACGAAGAGAGTTACCCTTTCTTCTACAGAAAGGGTAGAGAGGAATTCCTTTAGAGAGGAATTATACAGTTATGAAACAATAAAAATAACTGTTACAGTAGGTACAAATATTGTGGGAATCAAAAAAGAAAGAAAACAAAATAAAGCAGTCAGGGATGGTATCAAGGAAATAACAGAGGTAAATCTTGAAGGATGGATAGTTTATCAAAAAGCAGAAAGGTGAGAGAAATGGAGAAGGGGAGACTTTTTTTTTTTTAAGGATTTTATTTATTCATGAGACACACACACACACACACACACACACACACACACACACACACATACACACAGAGGCAGAGGGAGAAACAGGTTCCTTGCGGGGAGCCCAGTGTGGGACTGGATCCCAGGATCCAAGGATCACACCCTGAGCCGAAGGCACTCAACCACTGAGCCACCCAGGCGTCCTGAACAGGGGAGACATTCTAAACAGGATTAACAGTCAGGACATAGATAATGGAGAAATTCTAGAAACATATAGGAACTATTATGCCTAATAATATACCTTTAGATAATATCAGGTATATACTACAACCAATAAACAATGATATATAATGTAATATTATGTATTAGCCTATAGTATCATGCATATAAATATATTGTACCTCATATACAACACTTAAGTTGACAGAAATGAAGAATGCTGTCATTGACCCAAAATAAGTGGGTAATAAGAACCAGTCAGCATACATGTTTCCAACTTCCCTGCCCTCATTTACCAAATCTAGTCAACTTCTATATCCATCTCTTTTCTCCTGCACTGCCATAATTTTAATTTAGATTCTTGTCCTTTCCAGCCTGAACCATGAAATAGCTCAATTACTTTCCCTGCCAATTCTCCCATTTTCAAACAATCTTGCATTTTCCTTCATGCTAATAATCCTAAAATCCTGCCTTTATTAAGTTCCTTCATTGCTTAAAAAACCAAACACTTTCAAAGGTCTCCTAATAACAGTGCCAGGAGTCGCCAACAATTTTGTGAAGAAATGATCATTCTCATTTATTTATATCCAGACATCGTGTGTGCGTACCAGTTCAAGTCCCTCCAAGGAAAGGAAAGGACTGCCTTTGTAGGTTCTGCCTCCATTCGTACTATGATTTCTCAGGCTGGGTGGGCATGGGGGTGCTGGTGGTAGCCGAGGCTAATGGATTCAACACCTATAAATACACACTGGTTTATTTTTTTGGATCCCTTGGCTTACAAGATGAACTCCAAAAACCTCATCCTAGCTTTCAGGTCCTTTAATAATCTTGCACTAGCTTTCTTTTCTCTAACCTTATCATTTGCTGGGGTTTGAACTCATGATGACCTCGAGACCTGAGCTGAGATGAAGAGTTGAATGCTTAACCAACTGAGCCACCCAGGCATGACATAGATCCTTTTATCGTTCATTACATCAGTTTTTCCATTGAAAGTGTCCTTTTCTTTCTTTTCCACTTACCTGAATCCTATGTCCTTTAAAGGGCCTAATCAAGTGCTTCTTTGTTTAGAACTATCCTGAGGTTTAATTTTCTGTTAGCTTTAACCTTCCTCTCAATTGTTGGGCATATACTACCTTATTATATTTTCATTAATCAACCTACTAATTCAAAGAATATTTACTAAGCACCTGCAAGTGTCAATACTATATGCCAGGCACTTGGGGATACACAACAGAACACAGTCGCTACCCTTTGGGATTTACAGCACATATGGGTAAAACAATTAACATTATGGTGATTAAAGCACTATAGAGTAGAGGTATATAGATAAAGAGATATGGGAGTGTGTAAAATACATTACATTCCCTGAAGAATATAATGGAGAGGCCATCAAGGAAGAAGTTTGAAGTTTGAACTCAGTCTTAAGGGGATTGTTAAGTTGGAATGCTCTAGATCATGAAGGCACATGTATGACTTGGTAAGCAGAAGAGACTTGATTCTGCAGGCAATGGGGAGACAATACAGTGTTTTAAATGGGAGAGTAAAAGGATGAGATTTATATTTGAGAAAAATTCCTCTGGTACATACTATAAGGATGGCTTTAGGAGGCTAGACAAGAAATGACAATGAACTATCCTGAGTATAGCAGCAGTGAGGATGAAGAGAAGGGGAGAGATCTGAGAAATATTTGGGAGACTAAAGGGTCAACAATTGGCAAAAAAGAGGGAAATAGAGAGGGAGAGGGAAGAGACAGACTATTTTAATACACTGAGGGGAAAGGGTCAATATATATATTTTTAAAGATTTATTTTATTCATAGACACACAGAGAGAGGCAGAGACACAGACAGAGGGAGAAGCAGGCTCCATGCAGGGAGCCCGATGTGGGACTCAATCCCGGGTCTCCAGGATCACATCCCAGGCTGCAGGCTGCGCCAAACCGCTGCGCCACCAGGGCTGCCCAGAAAGGGTCAATATAGAAAACACAGGATAGAGAGGGGGCAAGCAAAGTTCTAGACCAAAGGTGTATGGATGAGTATTAAATAAGAATGAAGAATGTAAAGGATAGATGTCAATATGGATGTTGGGAAGAGGCGTTTTGGAATTACAGTGTACTCTAACAAGTACAAGTTCAGTCATTTTCTGAATATAAGAGAATAGAGGATTGGGGGCTTAACAAGCATTTTAAGTTTTGTGAAGAATTTAAGAAAAAAAGAATTTAAGAGAAAGGAGACTGACTAGGATTATTTATAAGAATTTCTAAATAGTGTTAACAGTACAGTTGGAGTTGGAAATTGTGAATTTTTGGTGGCACCAATTTTCATAGCTGTGAGATAACGCACCCTCGTGTCCCCACCCCAGCAACACAGCTGCCAAGATTAACAAGAAGAAGAAAAAGTAAATGAAAAAAAATTTTGTTAAAGAAAAGATAAAAAGAGCAAAGGCCCAATAAATCAATCTAAGGTTGGGGGCTGGGAGGTGGGCAGGGTCAGGGTCCTTCTGCCCATTTAAAGTACTTGAGGGCAAGAAATTTAGTGTTGCTGTGACAATTATAGTTCTTTGTAACATAGTGCTATCTTGCATTCTATAAAACACTCAATGTTTGTTAATTGACTGATGATGAACTGATTTCAAAGAAAAATGTCCAGAGATAGAAATTCAAGACTAATTTCAATAAAAAGTTAGTGATAGAAATAAAAGCTGCAATAGACCTAGAACCAGGACCAGTCAGGAGTCTTATCTAAGCCACCCAGCCTGACTCTTGCAGCAGGGGCCCTTGGTCGTTCAGGGAGGGGGACATATACTGATGCTGGCAGAGGTGAAACTGATGGCACTGGGGACAACGGGCTCTGGGTAGAAGTGGAAGGAAACACTAGGTTATACAGGCAGAGCTGCCACTATTGCTGGGCGCTCATCAAAAATACCCTTCAAGTTCTCGTGCATATGCCAAGTATAAGCACTAGATTAATAGAGACCCCTGAGGAAACCAGTGCTGTCTAGAAGTGTGTTCCAAGCAAGAGAAATGTTCTTAGAAAGCCCCTTTTATTATTTGGGCTTCTGATTTGTAAAATGATGATGACATCTAGAACATATAAATTATGTTTTAAACTCATCTGAATAACTCAGTTGTGCTGAAACTCTTCATTTAGGAGTAAATCCACCAGGAGTTGAACTCATCTATGAAGAAGAGAGTTGTGATTTTAACACATAATCAGTAAAACGTGGGAGACATAGCAACTGTAATAGCAGAAAGCAGCTTTAATAAAAGCCCACAGTATAATATAATGGTTTCTTGGGCCAAATCCACATAGAAGAGGGCAGAACTTACATAGTTAATATAACAGAAAAATCTCCAAGAAGTAATCCTTATTTAGGATTTGAGGATTGTTGCAAACATTCAAGAAGGCTGTTGATACCTTACATCCTTCTTTGACAATGTGGATGACTTAAATGATTTTTCATGCACTATAGAAAAATATATTTCATGTTTCCTTCAATTTATATATTTCCTTCCTTCCTAGAGTTGGATGCTCACGCAACTGAGCCACTCAGGTGCCCTTCACGTTTCTTTCACTTTAAAAGGTAGTTTTGGAAGAACAGGCCCAACTACTCCTTAACAAGGAGGGTAGGAAATGGACTTGAATTTTAAGGAGCTAAAGCTTTGTATTATGTGGACTAAGAGCATACAATAAACATTCCTGATGTTTTAAGAGAATATATTGATTTCATGTCACAGTCAAATGTTAATTGCTTAAATTTAACATTTTCTAAAGTTTTAAACATAAAGAGAAGCTAAAATGGCAACAACTGCTATACATGTTGTATAGTGAAATTTTTAAAAACATTTTTAGTGTGTGTGAATATACACATGCACACAAACAGGTTTTGATTATTAATAAACGTGTCATGATCTTTTATAATTTAAAAATGCATAAATGTAATCTCATAGTCTCTTTTGAGACTGGCTTCTTTCATTCAGCATAAGGCCTTGGAGATTCATACAAGTTTTGCATGTATTGGTACTTAGTCTATTCATTCATTCATTCATTCATTTTCAGTCCCTTTATTTAAATCTTTTATTAAGATATGATTTATATACCATGTAATTACCCATTAAGTGTTCAATTCGATGTTTAATATATTCTCATTACTGTGCAACTGTCATCACAACATTTAACATTTGGTTCCCATACCATAAGCTGTCAATCTCTATCTCACTTCCCCACCTTACCCAATCCAAAGCAACCACTAACCTACCTTCCGTTTCCTAAACTGGTCTACTCTGGACATCTCATATAAATGGAATTATACAATATGTGGTCTTTTGTGACTGGTTTTTCATTTCACATAACGTTTTCAAAGCCCATTCATATTGTAGGATGTATCAGTCCTTCATCTGATTTTTATTGCAAGAAATATTCCTATTATGTGGATAGATCACATTTTATTTATATATTGATCACATTTGGGTTACTTCTCTCTCTTTTTGGCTATTGTGAATAATGCTGCTATGAACATTCCCATGTAAGTTTTTGCATGGACATATACTCTCATTTCTTTTGGGTATTAGGAATAAAATCACTGGGCCATATGGAAACTATTTTTAACTTTTTAAGGAATTGCTGATCTGTTTTCCAAGTGGTTACACCATTTTATGTTCCCACCATAAGCATATGAGTGCTTCAATTTTTCCATATCCTTGTTAACTAACACTTGCTATCGTCCATCTTTTTATTAGAGCCATCCTTGTGGATGTGAAGTGGTATCTCATTGTGGTTTTGATGTGTATTTCCCTCATGGCTAATGATGTTGAACAGCTTTACGTGTGCTTATTAGCACTTTTTCCTCTCCTTACTTTCCTTTGGAAAGCTTCTGCCTCTTTTTCCTCCCATAATGAGGTTTTCTTCTGACTCATTTAATACTTCGTCATAATTATTGAATTGCTCCCTGAAGTATGTCCCTTTGTTTAGCATTTATACAACACATTCCCAGAGAGTCTGTCATTTCCTTTTTTTTTTTTTAAAGATTTTATTTATCTATTTATGAGAGAGACAGAAAGCAGAGACACAGGCAGGGGAGAAGCAGGCTCTCTGCAGGGAGTCCAATGTGGGACTTGATCCCAGGATCACGCCCTGAGCCTAAGGCAGACGTTCAACCACTGAGCGACCCAGGCATCTCTACTATTTCTATTCCTTTCCCCAGTGATCTCTGTTCCACTTCATTTATTTGGTGGAAAACCTTTCTTACATATTCTCAGAATATTTAAGGGGTTAAGCGGTAACACATTTTCTAAATTTTTGCATATTAGGTAACACGTGTCCCCTTTTTTAGTGGAGATATCGTCACTGGAAATAAGGATTTAACAGTCTTTTTTCTCTTGGTAATCTGGATATTCTTCCACTGTCTCCCAATTTCCAGTGCTATGGGTTAGAATTATGATGCCAGTCTGACACTTTATAGATATATCAGGTTTTATCTGGAAGCCTCCAAGATGAATCCTTGCAGTTCAAAAAATTTACCAGGATAACCCTAGCTAGGTTTGTGTTTTTTATCACTGATCTTCCCTGGAACTTCTTTCTGCATGTTGAAGCCTTTAGCTCAGGAAATTTTTTCTATTTGTTTAATTATTGCTTTTCCTCCATTTGTTTCTTTTTCTGGAACTTCTATTTTTTTTAATTTTTATTTATTTATGATAGTCACACAGAGAGAGAGGCAGAGACACAGGCAGAGGGAGAAGCAGGCTCCATGCACCGGGAGCCCTACGTGGGATTCGATCCCGGGTCTCCAGGATCGCGCGCTGGGCCAAAGGCAGGCGCCAAACCGCTGCGCCACCCAGGGATCCCTGGAACTTCTATTAGCTAGGTTAGGTGCCCTGAATCTATGCTCCAAATCTTATCTTTTTTTCCAATCTCTTTGTAATTTTGGCTCTATGCTTTTGAAATATTTCTTCCACTTGATCTGCCAGGCCAATAAATGATCACATTCATTCATTCCTTTATTCAATAACTATGCATTCACTGCATGCTTCTATGTGCCAAGTGTTCTAGGCATTGGGGGTTGACAACAGACTAGCAGTGTACATAAGAGAAAAAAGTTCCTGCCCTCACAGTGCTGACACTTTAGTGGACATAGTATATAAAAAAAAGTGTTTATACAGGGATTGAGAGTCAGATGGTAGTAAGTATTTAGCTGGTAAATCATATTTTTTGCTCTATAAAGTCTTTCTTTGTACTTCACTTGAACTTCCTTAAAAGCTATTGTTTATTATTTTCATATTCAAGTTACTGTGTCCTCCAGTATTTCTATTTAGCTAATCTATCACATTGTTAATATATTTTTTTTCATTGTTAATATTCTAAGTGATTTTTCTCTTTCTGGTTGCTTGGCTTCCCTACATGGGTTTTTTTCTTTCTTGTCTCAGAAACACTTAGGTTTCATTGTTGGAGGACCACAAGTGAGAGGAATGGATAAAGCAGGCAAGATGCCTGTAGGTGGGCAGTCCAGTAGGCAAGCTGACAGCCTTGTGGAAGCCCATGGGGAAGCCTCCCAGTGTTCAGGTGTCCTTATACCTCCCAGCCTTAGAAACAAAGAGAGACCAGTTCCCTAACTTTTTCTCTTTCTTCTTTCCTCCAGGAGTCCATGGATCCTTATCAAGCCAAGCTCTTTCCTAAATCTGCTATTGTTACCCTCATCCCAAGGCTCTTGTCTAGCCCTTGAGGAACAAACAAGCCCTGTGCCATCCCTCACTGACAGCTCCCACAGAACCCAGGCAACACGTGCACCTGGATCCAGGGGCCACTCGGCTCAAATAAGGCAGATGATGGCTGGAATCAGGAACAGAGAGATAGTGAAATCTAACCTTCCCAGAACCTGCTCTGAAAAGTTCTGTTTACAGACTAATACTAAAAACATTTAAAACCTGGCAAATAGGTCAAAAATTTTAAAAGCCTGTTAAGTGCAAATATCTGTGAGTTATATCATTTTCAACTACTGCCCTAATGATAAGCTCTGGAAATAAAAAAGATCTTAATGTTACTTGGACTTCAAGGATATGACTAGATGAATGAATAGTAAAATAACTATGTTAAATAAAAGAAGTCAGACAAAAGACAGCACATTCTCTAGGATTCCATTCATATAGAATTCTAGGAAATGGTAAACAAATGTACAGTGACAAAAAAGCAGATCAACGGTTGCCTGGAGACCAGGGAATTAGGTGAGTGGGTTACAAAAGGGTACAAGGAAACATTTTGAGGCGATGGAAATGTTCATTATGATAGTCATTTCCGGGGCATATACAGATGTCAAAACTCATCAAAATGTACACTTCAAACATGTGCAATCTATTTCACATCAATTATACCTCAATAAAACTTTAAAAGAAATACTGGTTGGGAAAAATATTTGTAATTTATATCATAAAGAGCTGATATCCCTAAATATAAAGAACATCTAAAGATAAAAACACCAACAGGTAAGAGGTATGAACAGAAAGTTTGAAATTTTCCATAATAAAAATATATAATTTCTAAAAAATATTAGGACACTATTCTTAGCCCTCATATAATTCACAATATGGTTGAAGAGATATGGATATAATTATGAAGTCATTGCAAGTTCAGGCCATACTGCAAAGTATATGTGCTGATAGATATGGATAGATACAATGATCAAAGTTGGGGTAGAGGATCAGGCAAGTTCATCTTGGAGGGTCTTGAGATGATGGAGTCTGTACAATTTTTTTGTGGTAGACAGGAAGTAGGAAGAAGAGAAGAGGGTTCAGATGAAAAACATGAACAAAGGCAATGTGATTGGGGAGGGGGTGGAGATAAAGACAGCTTTTGAAAAGGACTCTTGCTGAGTGAAGTAAGTCAGTCCGAGAAGGACAAACATTATATGTTCTCATTCATTTGGGGAATATAAATAATAGTGAAAGGGAAAATAAGGGAAGGGGGAAGAAATGTGTGGGAAATATCAGAAAGGGAGACAGAACGTAAAGACTGCTAACTCTGGGAAACGAACTAGGGGTGGTAGAAGGGGAGGAGGGCGGGGGGTGGGAGTGAATGGGTGACGGGCACTGGGGGTTATTCTGTATGTTAGTAAATTGAACACCAATAAAAAAATAAATTAAAAAAAAAAAAAAGAAAAGGACTCTTAACTCACCATTCTTAACACAACCATTGAAATCTTTTCTCACCAAAAGGCTAGGTGTTGCAGTGGAAGGAACCCAAAGGAAAGGAAACCTAACTCACTTTGTGAGGGGTTTGGAATGGATCAGAATCATTTACACTACTTATGCAACCATATTCAATCTTTCCCATGTCTATGTTCTACCTGTAGTAGTATTTTTCTCTAAACAGACTTGTGTTTTTATCTAGCTTCATTCTAAGAATAAGATCCATGAAAAGAAACATAATTTTTTCTAATACACTAAAATAAAATAATGCACTCATATGTGCATTCTTAAAAGTTATATTAAAATTCTTTCACTTAGGGATGCCTGGGTGGCTCAGCAATTGAGCCTTCCGCCCAGGGCACAATCCTGGAGTCCTGGGATCTAGTCCCACATCAGGCTCCTGCATGGAACTTGCTTCGCTCTCTGCCTGTGTCTTTGCCCGCCCCCCCCCTTCATGAATAAATAAATAAAATCTTAAAAAAATATATTTTACTTACTCCATATGCCCATCATTTACCCTTAAGCCTTTAATGAAACCTCTTTTCCCATCTCACTGATAAGTGTACATCTCTCTAGAAATCTCAGGAGCAGAGGGCTAGTGAACAATTATCAGAGTATATCAGGATCCTTGCTTGTTCAGATTTCTCAAATTTCAGCATCATCTGAAAGAGTATTCTATTTGTGGAAATACTCTACATCAAATTAAAAAAAAAATCCAACATGTGAAAAGGTAGAAGCAACAATTTTCTTTTCTTTTTTTTTTTTTAATTTTTATTTATTTATGATAGTCACACAGAGAGAGAGAGAGAGAGAGAGAGAGGCAGAGGCACAGGCAGAGAGAGAAGCAGGCTCCATGCACCGGGAGCCTGATGTGGGATTCGATCCTGGGTCTTCAGGATCGCGCCCTGGGCCAAAGGCAGGCGCCAAACCGCTGCGCCACCCAGGGATCCCAGAAGCAACAATTTTCAATTAATTTTGAGAAATACACAAAGACAAAAGAAACAATGTAAGAAGAATTGGTAACTACTGAGACAACAGAGCAATAAATAATTATGCGTCTATTTAAAGTAGAGGGAAAACCTGGTGTGGGGAAAAGAAGAGGCTTTAGTCACAGAGACCCTTATCTAAATTCCCAATCTATCACTTAAACAGGGTAATTTCTTAGCACCTAACTTTCCTCATCTCTATAATAGGGATAATGGTTACCTGTCCTGGTTGTTGTGAGGATTAAATAAGCCAATATCGGTAGCACACCTGCACACTCCAGGTACTCAACAATTACTACTATAATGTTGATGACATTTTGTAATGTAAAGTCATTTCCTTTTTAACCTGGCAAAACCGAGACATGCTGAAGTTTTTAAAGTCTATCAGCTTACAATCTATTTTGTAACCTATGCCAAATGTATAAATTCAGTCTGAAATGTGAAAATGGAGTATTTTACAATATGCTACAACTACACTTAATATTTTATAACCCTAAACTAAATGTTGTTTTGAGTGTAGAATATAATATTAAGCAATATACATGCATATATATTTTTGAGAAATTTTATCTTTATAGCATTAAACGAGTTCCAATCTGGTGTGACCCTTTGGGGCAAAGTAGTAGACGGTACACAGAGGGTTGAACACCAAGCAAGGAAAATTGGGGAAAGATTTAAAAAAAAAAATTGTAAATAAGAGTATTGAAATTTGGGGAGGTGTTCTTTCTGACAATAATGGAATAGTAGGGGCTGGGAAGGTAGGCAGAAAAACATGAGCAATGTTTAAGGAAAACTTTTGACCTTCATATTTTAAAACAGCGTATCTAAATTTTTGTTAATTAGGGATGCGTGGGTGGCTCAACAGTTGAGTGGCTGCCTTCAGCTCAAGGCGTAATCCCAGTCCCTCCGGCAATTGAGTCCTGCACTGGGCTCCCTGCATGGAGCCTGCTTCTCCCTCTGCCTGTGTCTCTGCCTCTCTCTCTCTCTGTCTCTCTCTCTGTCTCTCATGAATAAACAAATAAAATATTTTTTAAAAATTAAAAAAATAAAAGGGCACATAACAGAACTTTTACATCTTAACTATTTCAATGTTAGTCAGTAAAAAGAAAGCAGTCATATCACCTTCTTTAAGACATCGGCTTTCATGGGTAACAGCAGTCTAATGGCTTGCGGATTTCTAATAAAATTTAAACTAACACAGAATCTCTCTCACGTAGGATGTTCTCATTCCGTTTGGATCACTTGACAGCTAATGTCTAGAGATACTGTTCAATACCAATACAGGTATCTTTCTTTCCTGTTACAGGTCTGTTTCTGAAAATTTCCTTAGAATCCTATTTCAAAGGAAGGGGAAATCCTCCAGTCTGCTACCTGTATCAAGTGAAGGTAAATCCAGCAGCTGAAATCTGCCTAACCCACAGACAGTGTAAGATCTGATGAATAAGGCATCCCTGGGTGGCGCAGGGGTTTGGCGCCTGCCTTTGGCCCAGGGCGCGATCCTGGAGACCCGGGATCGAATCCCACATCGGGCTTCTGGTGCATGGAGCCTGCTTCTCCCTCTGCCTGTGTCTCTGCCTCTCTCTCTTTCTCTCTCTGTGACTATCATAAATAAATAAACATTAAAAAAAAAAAGATCTGATGAATAAGGGAGAAGATGTGGAATAATCATTTCAGAGAAATACTTTAACAAACTCAATATTTAAATGAATGAAATATTTATACCTGATTAAGTAAATGCAATAAACAGTTGCACTGTCCTATAAAAGCCATCACAGATGTGAGAACTACTCATATCAAATCCTCTGGACACATGGCACATTAAGATATAATGTAACTTACTTTTAAAAAACTAGGACTTGGCATCCTGGTGTGATGTTTTAACACTGGCTCTGCTACTACTCACCATGTAATTCTAGGCAAGCACTTATGGTCTTAATACCCACTATTCCCACAGAGTGAGATGAAATTGATAATCCTTCATTAAGTAGCCTCATTTCTTAGCTCTCTTTACCACATGTTCAATATGCTAACAATTTTTTTTTTTTTAAGATTTATTTACTCATGAGAGACACACGGGGTGGGGAGGCAGAGATACAGGCAGAGGGAGAAACAGGCTCCATGCAGGGAGTCCAATGTGGGACTTGATCCTGGGTCCCCAGGATCACGCCCTGGACCGAAGGTGGCACTAAACCGCTAAGCCACCTGGGCTGCCCCTGTGCTAACAATCTTAAACTTTTGTTTCCCACATGCCCTGTACCTTCCTCTCCTACCTTATATCGTGCTTTTACTTGTCATCTTCTCTAGACATCCCTTCAAGAACCAGTTACGTCCTATCCTTCGAAATACCTGTCTAGGGTCTCTTCTAGGCAATATTATTATTCTTTCCATCACCTGTTACCCAAAGCTGTTTTTGTTCTTATTAAACCACTAATTACAATAAGTAAAAGGTAGGTCTTATTTTTGAACACTGTGTCACACGTGTTAAGTGCTTTATATTCATTTTCCCATGTAGTTCACAACCACCATGTAAAGTAGGTACTGCTATTCCTTTTATCAAAGAGTAAAGTAGGCTAGAGAAGTAACTTGCCCAAAGTCACTCAAGTAATAATTAATACAAATTATCACTACTTTTATTTAGTAATAATTAATTAATTACTGGGATTCAAAGCCAGGTCCCTGGCTCCAAAGCCATTCTGCTGTCTTTGGTGGGGAACTTATACTTTCTATGCCTTTATAGCCTTAAGATAAAAGTACAACACATGGCATGATACTTGCACTGAACATGTGTCTAGTTAAAGAATTTAAAAGGCAGAGAAAAAGTCTATTCACTGAATAGCCTCTCAGGTGTAATTCGACTGAATTTGTAGATACACAAATGATCTGATAATGTCTCTATCCTCCAGGATATCTAGTTTGTCTGCTGGGGGAAGAGAGACAACTGTAACAGGTGATTGCAATACAGATGTGTTTCATACAATTTCTATGCACAGGCTGCTGGGAAAACAGGATGGGGCACCTAACCTAGACAGGGAAGGAGGAAAATAGTCAAGAAAGATGTTATAAGTCTGAGTTTCTGCTTTTCCCTTCAAAACTAATTAAGCAGGGTTCCAGTAACTAACATAGCAGGGATTAATGTACTTCTTAAAATTACCTATTATGTCTATATTCATATTTCTATTTTATCTCAAATTACCTGTCTAGTTCAAATACATCTGTTTTAAAAAACATACTTTAAAGAATGATTTACTTTCTAAATATGTTCTATTTATATTACAGTACACATTTTTCTCTCTTTACAAATACAGAGAAACATGAAAAAAAGCAACTGGTTAGAAAAACAGCTAACGTTAGAAGTGCTTCTAACATCCTCAAAAATGTTATAATCCTAAAATCAAAACCAAAAAAAACCCCCGAAAACCCAGAAAACTTAATTAAAAGTTTTCTCCATATGTTTCCCTCCTTCTCCTCTAATTTAATCCTATAGTAAACAAAATACAATTTAGGTAATATATTCCCGTCAGTTGTTCACTTACCAAACAACAGTTCATTCAAGTGGATGCTTTCCGGCTGTCATGGAAAACGCCAAAATAAAACGCCTTATTAAGTTCAAGTTAGATTGTATCTGTCACTTCTTCTTTGCCCAAAGCAATAACTATGGAAGAACATAAATTAAGCCTAGCATGTCACTTATTACAAAGTTGGCTATCAAAAAATTTTTTTACAGCTTTTCTAGGTTAGATGACTTCAACAGTGTTGTAATCTGAGTAAAGCAGATTTCACCAGACATGATGGGACGAGTAAAGATGAAATAATAAAAGGAGTGAAGGAAATAAAAACCAATGAAAAGTGGAATGAGGTACAGATAATTTCACTTGTTTGCATTTTGTGAAATTAAGACAATAGCAAAGCTAAAAACCTAAAAGGAGTAAAATATAAGGGCAGCAAACAAGCAGCTAAGAAAGTTTGAACTTCAAACACACAATCAGGAAAAGAAAACCTTAACTTCTTTGAGTTAAAGTTGTGGAGAACCAGGTTCAAGTTCAAAGTAGGCTAAACATTTCAATTTATCACTCAACTATTCAGCAAAACAAAAATCTGGCAGACAGATTTTTCCATAAAATCCTATTTCCCCCTGGTAAATTCTCTCACTAGAAGGAAAAAAATAAGCAAAGGGAAATTTTTTTAGTCCTTGTCTGTAAGGTAGAGATTCTTAAAAATTCACAAAGATGACTTGTAAGACAAGAGACAGTAAATAGTTTACAGAAAGGAATTATGATGTGTTACTTGCCATAAAAAGAAGTTAGACTCATGGAATTAAAGGGAATTTTGAGACATTCTCTTAGCCTTTATTCACATACTAGATAAATTCTTGGATAATTCATGAAATTTAGAGACTTAAAAAATAAAGGGCTTCAAACCACACCTATATTTAATGCAATATTAACATTTTAATTACATTTCAAAATTCAAAACCACAATTCCCCCAGCAAGTGTAACTGTTATCATTTAGAGAAAATAGAGATAATCTCATTCAAACTTAACCCAATGCTGTGCTAGTCACCATAACGATCTACTGTACTTCTTTCATTAAAGAATTCTTAAACCATTCCGCTACTGAATTAATGATTAACTGGTAAACTGAGGCAAAATACTGAATAACCTGAGAAGTCACAAGTGCAGAGTCCACTGTACAAAACTACTGAACCATACTCTTCCCTTTTATGTACTTTCCCAGATATAATTTAAACTGTCTGAGCAAAGGGTGCAATTTAAATTCCACGTAAATTGACTTTTACTGTGCCTTTCTTTTTTGCTTGAAAACTCTTTTCACACATTGCCACTGATTGAATTTCACCTGTAGGTAATGAACACAGAACTCATTGTGGGGAAAACAAACCAGAATGTGAAAAGAGAGAAGTTATCAGATATACAAGGGAGTGATACAGTTGACTGAATAGGACTTCAACCACAATACTTTCTCTCCATCCTTCAGGGGTTACGTTTAATATTTTAGTTACCATTTCTTTCTGGAAAGACCCCGTAAGTTCTGAAAGCTCCCAAGCTGAGGACTCACCTGGTTCATCCAAATGCTGAATCAGGGCTCTTCTTTCTGCTAAGCTGGGCTCCCCCTCTTTGGAGAGCGACGCTGCTGCCCCCTCTTCTGGGTCCTCTACCTTAGTCACGGTGAAGTGTGGCATAGCTACAGTTAGGACTCCTGTGCTCCCGCTGGATTTACACTCTCCTTCAGCCTATCTTCCCTTGCCTGCCTCCTCCTCAGTGCCCCTTTCAGACTCAAATCACTGCCTACGGGAGACTGAGGCTGGAACAGGGAAGTACTTTCTGCTCACGTGACCTGCAGCCCCAAGGGAGGGGAGCCAGGGAAGACACGCCTTGAGCCTTGCTCGGTGTTTATCACTCACTCTAAGGATTAAGTACTCCACCCCTGCTCACGGTAGTTAAGCTCAAGGATCCCAAGAACTGTGTGGGCAGCTTTCCCAGAGCTGCCAAAACTGAGAGTGGGCACAATTCATGAACTGCCGCCCACTGTGTGCTCACCCACGTTTCCTTCAGTTATTTCCACCCCTATGTGCACATCATCACATCAACCTCTGCCCTCATATTTCACACCAGAAAGATTAGGGAACAAGTTCATTGTATAAACATTCCTTTTAAAGAAAAACTGGCACACTACATCAGTTTAGAAAATGAAACTATTTGTAAGCTTCTGTTGTTGCTTTATTTTAAAGCATATGAAAAATAGTAATTTCTTATTGTTCATTTTTTAAAATGTTTATTCATGACAGACACAGAGAGAGAGAGAGGCAGAGGGAGAAGCAGGCTCCATGCAGGGAGCCTGACGTGGGACTTGATCCTGGGTCTCCAGGATCAGGCCCTGGGCTGAAGGCGGCGCTAAACCGCTGGGCCACCCGGGCTGCCCCTTAATAGTTGTTTTAGACCTACTTTGTACTCTGCACTAGAAACTCCCCCCCCCCTTTTTTTTTTTTAAAAGATTTTATTTATTTACTTAGAGCACAAGCAGTGGGGTGGGATAGAGGGAGAAGCAGACTCCCCACTAAGCAGGGAGCCTGACGTGGGGCTTGATGCCAGGACAGTGGGATCATGACTTGAGCTGAAGGCAGATGCCCAACCAACCGAGCCACCCAGGCATCTTTAGGAACTTTTCATTATGATCTCATTTAATCAGCACAGAAATATTAGGCTAAGGAACTTGCCCAAAGCCACAGTTTATAAACAGTGAAGCTGAACCAAAATCCTGTAATACTCTTGTTAGTAGGTAGCATAGAAGTTTCAAAAAAAGACAACTCATATACACTCTTCTAAAGTTTATTTCATGGGTTCCTGTTTAGCACTGATTTGTGATCTTGGCTACATGCTGGAATCATGTGGAGAGTTTTTTTTTTTTTTTTAAGATTTTATTTATTTATTCATGAGAGACACAGAGAGAAGTGGGGGGTGGGCAGAGACAAGCACAGGGAGAAGCAGGCTTCCCGCAAGGAGCCTGATGCAGGACTCATCCCTGATCCCAGGATCACACCCTGAGCTGAAGACAGATGCTCAACTGCTGAGCCACCCAGGTGTCCCATGTGGGGAAATTTTAAAACTACTGATGTCTAGGTCCTGTCCCAGATATTCTGATTTAATAGATCTGGAGTAGAGCTTGGGCAGTAAGACTTTTAAAAGCTCCTCTACGTCCCAGATGATTCTAACAAGCAGCCAAGCTTGCAAATTACTAAGCTATAGGAAAGAGAAAAGTTGATCACATAAGACGTCTTTGTCACTATTTTTATCTTTGTAATTATTTTATCTTTGAAAGGTGTAGTAGTGCCCTTAGTGATTTTTCCACACTTAGAACTCAGGTAGTTCCTCTACTAATTTATTCAAAGGAACTTAACTACCAAATCATCAAAGATTTCAGTATCATATTCTGGGTTCCAAATTCTTTAATATTTTAGTGCCAATGGATATTTCCAATAGGATCTTGGCCTTTCATAATTAATGAAAAGAGTAGAACTCTGGCTAATCATCTACAGTTGATGGACATGAACGATGACTTATGCTATAAATCTGGGTACAGCTTGTGCATATAAGCCTATGTACAAATACTATCCTGTCACTTCTCCCCTCTAAAAAATATCCTCAAACTAAACAAGCAGGAAGGTAACATATTCCTGTTAACCTATGATAGAAGTATTTCTTTACCAACTTGATGCTTTGATACCACAGTCTCAGCAATTTTAAAATAGTTCTACAATGGATTGTAGATAAAAGTGCAAGGGCATAAAAAATAGAAGGCAAAGTTAAAGTAATACAGGAAAAGTCTGGGGGAGGACTGGTAAAGCTGAGGTGAATGATGTGTGGGGAGTGATTAGATAGAGAAGGTAGGATGTAAGAAACAGTATTTTGGGCACCTAGGTGGTATAGTCCGTTAAGCGTCCAACTCTTGGCTTCAGCTCAGGACTGATCTCAGGGTGGTGAGATCAAGTCCCTCTTTGGACTCCATAGTCAGTGTGGACTCTGCTTGGGTTACTCTCTCCCCCCTTCTCCCTCAACTTCCCCTCCTTCCCTCTCTCTATATGTGCATGCTCTTCCTCTCTAGAAAATAAATACTTTTAAAAATTTTTTTGCATGCATGCTCTTTCTAAAATAAATAAATCTTTTAAAAAAATTACAAATAGCTATTTAAGTACAATAAACTACTATAATGGGGGCACCTGCCTGGCTCAGTTGGTAGAGCATGCAATTCTTGATGTTCGGGCTATAAGTTGGAGCCCCACATTTGGTGTAGAGATTACTTAAAAAAAAAAACAAAAAACAGGGATCCCTGGGTGGCGCAGGGATCCCTGGGTGGCGCAGTGGTTTGGCGCCTGCCTTTGGCCCAGGGCGCGATCCTGGAGACCCGGGATCGAATCCCATGTCGGGCTCCCGGTGCATGGAGCCTGCTTCTCCCTCTGCCTGTGTCTCTGCCTCTCTCTCTCTCTCTGTGTGACTATCATAAATAAATAAAAAACAAACAAACAAAAAACAACAACAACAAAAAAACAACTACCACCATAAGGTACCACTGCATATCACTATGATGGCTAAAATTAGTAAGACTGAGAACACCAAATCTGGTGAGAAGGTGAAGCAAAGTGTACTTTTATACATTGTTACTAGGTGTAAAGTGATTCACCCACTTTGGAAAAAGGTCTATCTAGTATTCTCCCCTATAACCCAGCAATTGTACTCCCAGGTATTTATCCCCCCAAAATGAAAACATATTCCCACCAAAAGACTTGTTTAAGATTATTCATAGCAGTTTATGAACAGTAACCCAAAACTGGAAACTCAGATGTATATCCATAGGAGAATGGATAAACAAACTATGATATATTCACACAAAAGATTACTATTCAGCTATAAAAAGGAATGACTCAGTGATACATGCAACTATATGGGTGAATTTCAAAAAGATTATGCTAAGTGAAAGAAGCCTTAAGAGAGTACACAGTATATGAATCCACTATATTCAGGTTTTAGAACAGGCAAAATTAATCTATGGTACAAGAAAACAGGACAACGACTGCCTCTCGGGGGATGGGAGCATGAGAAAACTTCCCAGAATGACAGTAATGTTCTGCATCTTGTTGGAGAGTTTAAAATTCCATGGGTGTATGCATTCATCAAAATTTAGTTGATGTTCATTTAAAATTAGTGTAATTTATTATATGAAAACTTTATCTTAAAAAAAGCTGCAAACCCTCAATTATAATTAATAATATGTATTTTGAAGTATCTGGGGGGAGGTGAAATGATATCTTCAATTTACCTTGAAATGCAAATAATAAGATGGATAGATAGATACACATTAGGAAATGTTAATGATACACTCTGACTGGAGGTGTTCACTACAGAAGTCTTTCAACTTTCCCGATGTTTGAAATTTTTCATAATAAAATGTTGGAGAAGGGATCCCTGGGTGGCTCGTGGTTTAGTGCCTGCCTTTGGCCCAGGGTGCGATCCTGGAGTCCCAGGATCAAGTCCCGCATCGGGCTCCCGGCATGGAGCCTGCTTCTCCCTCTGCCTGTGTCTCTGCCTCTCTCTCTGTCTCTGTCATGAATGAATAAATAAAATCTTAAAAAAAAAAATAAAGAAAATGAATATACAAGTCAGAGACTGGGAGAAAATACTCCTAAAATAGACACTCAACAAAGGACTTGTATCTTGCATATATAAAAATCCTCTACAACTCAATAATAAAAAGACAAAAACTATACAAAATAGAAAAAAGATTTAAATAGGCAATTCACAAAGGAATTTATATAAATGGCTAAAAGCTCTTGAAAAAGTGCTCAACATCATTGGCTTTCAGGGAAATACAAATTAAAATCACTATTAAAACTGTTAGGAAGGGCCCCTGGGTGGCTTAGTTGGTTAAGTGTCTGCCCTTTGGCTCCAGTCATGATCCCAAAGTCCTGGGACTGAGTCCCTCATCAGACTCCCTGCTCCTTCCTCGGCCCCACTCCTCTGTTTGTGGTCTCTCTCAAATAAATAAATAAAGTCTTAAAAAAAAAAGCCATTAGCAAGGATGAATAGTAAATGTAGGTGGGAATATAAAATAATACAACCACTTTGGAAAAAGGTCTGGCAGCTTTTGTTTGTTTTTAAAGATTTATTTATTTGAAAGAGAGTGAGCAAGTGTGCACATGTGCAGAGGGGAGAGGCAGAGGGAGAAGGAGAGAGAATTCCAAACTGACTCCATACCGAGTGTACAACCCAAGATGGGGCTAGATCCCAGGACCCCAAAATCATGACTCAAGCCAAAACAAAAGTTAGATGCTTAACAAACAGCCATCCAGGTGTCCTGGTCCGGCAGGTTTTTAACATAAATTTTGAACAAGTATGTTTATAGTAGTTCAATTCCTAACAGCCCAAATAGGAAACAGACCTGTTATCCATCAATAAGATAAAGAACCTGCAGTATATTCATATAATAGAACCAAGAATGATATATTCAACAACGTGGATGAGTCTCAAAAACATTTTAAGTTACATATTGCATACTAATCATATGCATATAGAAGAAAGCATTTAAATTGAAGTATAAATGATGCCTGCAACTTGCTTTGAAATGCTTCAAAAATAGGTCCAATGGAAGGAATAAATATGTAGCAAAAACAAATACAGCAAAATGCTAATTGTAGCACTGGGAAGATAAAGATAGGGGTGTTCCTTCAATTTTTCTGTACACGTGAGAATTTTCATAATAAAATGTTGGAAAAAATACAATGAACCGAAGTTCACTGAAATCTTTATAAAGATCTTCAGATCTGAGTATAAAACAAATCACTTATGGGTCAAATTCCATTTCACATAAAATTTAGGCAGTTACATAAATGCTAGTTCTGTACTTCTACTTTATAGTGTAGAATGCTGTTTGAAATGAGAGTCATCATACAAATTTGAAATATTTAGTTTCACATTAAGAAAACTACAGTATTTTTAAGTAGTAAGACATAGAGTAGGCTAGGGCAAAAAAGGCATTGATAATTACTCCCATAGTGCTTTGTACATTAGGCCAAATATTCAGTTTCAGTAAAACTTTATTTGTGACTACATTCCATTTTTTATAAAGGCATGCCTGCCCGTTCTATAAAAGAATGGATCTACTATGGGTAATATTTTGAAGGTATGTTTTGCCATGCTACACTAACCAATTGCTTCTTTTTAATCATAGCTAAACAACTCATGACAACTAGCATTGTGTCTTATTCAACCCATTCATTAAAAAAACAAAGACAAATTTGATGTAGTAAAAGATTTAAACAGGGAAAGTCAGTGGGAAATTATTTTCAACACAGGATTCTCTTTCAGGTTGTACTATACTATATGGTTATAGTACATTTGTTCTAAAACTCAGTTTTAGAGCAAGCCATATATGTAGTTCCTCTTCGTTCTCAGAACCTGAGAACTGTATTGTACAAAAGCCATACACAAATAATCTAGAACCACACTCTGTCCTGCTGAAGTGATTGTTAAGAATCTACTAATTCATGTTAAAAATGGATCCAGGATGCAAGAAGACCGCCATAGTAAGTGAGCAGTAAGCAAATCCCTGTTTCACATACATTTTGAACACATGAGTTTTACCAAATGCTATTCTGTTCATTCCTGAGAGCATCCTGTAGATATGATGCTAAGGTTTTAGTAACATTATACTATTCTTTAAAAAAAAATAAAAAATGCAACTAGAGCTTGATCAAAGGTACCAGCATGCTATTAAAGTTGGAAAAGTATAAAATAGAACAGACTAGCTTCCAACACACACAATGTAGACTTAACTCATCTGTCTACACCTTTTCATAGAATTCTGTCTCTCATACTCTCATACACACACACACACACACACACACACAATTTAGTGGGAGTGGTGTGCAAAGAACAATGGATTCTGATTTGGAAACAGATTCAAACCTTTGGACTCTCTTCTAAACTCTTGAGTTTGAAGATACTATTCAGAGTACTTTATCTACTATTATGATCCAGCCACACTTAAGAGAACTTTTAAAATTCTGACCAATTAATAGTTTTGTGATTATAGTATTTGGTTCACTACAAATGGTATTTTTATAAATAACAGAAAAGAGTATAATCTACATCCAAGCAGTTGCTTTTTCTGTTTTTTCCTCAAGTGTTGTTTCTAATGTAGTAACTTATTACTTCAAATATTTAGGATAGACATTCTCACTGAATCATTATAACCACCAGCCAGCAACTAAATAGAAGTAGAAAATATTATGCTTTCATTTTCTTGATCAAGGTATATTTATGATAAAGTTTGAGCAACAAAGGTTTAATTATGTTTTATCATCAGTTATAAACCCCATACTCTTAATTCTATAAATCTAACAATAAATCTGTAATAATTCATCTTGAGATGTTGTTTGACAAGAAAAAGATGTGAATCACAGAATTTCTTCAAAATACCTGAATTATAGAACTTCTAAAAAAGTACAGAACTAAAAATGTTTAACTTAAAATTTAAAAAAAATTATTTATTTGACAGAGAGAGAAAAAGAGAGAGACAGAGGGCGTGCAAAAGCAAGGGAAGTGGCAGTCAGTGGGAGAGGGTGAAGCAGGGGCAGAGAGCCTGATTGGGGCTGGATCCCAGGACCTTGGGAGCATGACCTGAACTAAAGGCAGACATTTAACCGAACAAACCACTCAGGCGCCCCTTTATCTTCAAATATTAGGAGAATAAAGAGATCATGTGTTAGAGCAGGGATTCTTAAGGAAAATATCAGACCTGCCTGAAGGACTAACCCACTCTACAACCCCAATTCAGTTACTCAGGCTTCAAGGGGCCACTGTTAGGGAAATACTAACTCATGTGGTATCATTCAGAAGTTTAGGCAAACATTCAAAAGAACAGTGCTTTGCAAATTATCTCTGGTAAAAGACTATTTTTTCTTTATATTCAACAATTCATTGTGGGCTACAAATTTTATCAAAAAATAATAAAAATGAAATACTAGAAAATGGAAAATATACAAAACACAAATTCTAATTTTTATTACTAGATTTGACATAAAATTGCTCTATCAAACTGCTATACAAGTTTTTAAAAAATTTCAATTTCTGAACTTATCTTCTCACTGACATGTTAAGTAAACAGCTCATGGAGCCCCAAGTGGGGAGTCTGCTGCTTCCTCTCCCTCTGCCACTTCCCCTACTTGTGCTCTTTCACTCTCTCTCAAATAAATACAATCTTATAAAAAACTAAAATCTCAAACTTATCACAAATCCTAAATTATGCCTTATTATGTGCATGATTATAGAGGGAATTTAATGAGTTAATCAATTACTTTGATGAAGACCAACTATCATGGGTAAAAAGAACTGAAAACTCCTAAAGCTCAGAATTACATAAAATTGTCTATGAAAATGGATTCTTATAAAATGGCATCAATGATAACATATTTGGGAACTAACAACTGAAGGACAGTAAATACATAAAAGACCTATTGTCTGATGGATTAATATTGTACTGCAAGGAAAACAAAGACTTCTCTAAATCAAAACATCAGGAAAATCTCACGCTTTATAGAAGCTGAAGAAATCATGCATTATTCAATACATAGAGGAGTGCCCACTATGTGTGAAGAAATAGGAATACAATGGAGAACAAGCCATGTCGCTGCCCTTGAGGAGCTCACAATCATGTTATCTAATTCACTATGTAATAAAAGGCATTAAACCAGGACTGTAAATACAAGAGTGTGAACAGAGAACCTTGAGAGTACAACATACTACTACCTTGCCTAGTTATTTTTTCAGAGACCTGAAGCTGTGAGTCTTCCGTAAAGGAAAGGATGCCTGGAGCAGGATAGTTGATAGCTAGCTAATTTGATAGCTGTTACCCATTTTGGCTGCTGACCAAAATATTAGAGAAGGCATTGTCAAAAGCTTCTGTGTACTCAAAGTCCTCAGCTTTTAGTCTTTACTTTTCCACAGTATTACACCTCCCTATATAAGGCTCTCTCTTTCATTAGTCTAATGTCATTACAGTGTAGATACTGTAGGACCCAAGAATCACCAACCAAAAACACAGCACCGGCGCCATGAACACGGACTATTCACAATAACTCGAGTACTCAGAATTTCATTTCTGACATATGACATTTCATTCTTTATTATGAAATACTTGCTAGATAGGCTTCTAGTCAACACTACAAACTGTGTAGAAAATGAAACCGCAATATATTGTCAAAACTTCATATTTCTAAAAATGTAAAGAAAGGAAAATGAAAACACAATTCAAAACAAAATTTTGTTAATTTCACCTCAGAAAACAAGTGTTTTGTTGTTGTTTTAAATAAGTTATTGCGGGATCCCTGGGTGGTGCAGCGATTTGGCGCCTGCCTTTGGCCCAGGGCACGATCCTGGAGACCTGGGATCGAATCCCACGTCGGGCTCCCAGTGCATGGAGCCTGCTTCTCCCTCTGCCTGTTTCTCTGCCTCTGCCCCTCTCTCTCTCTCTCTCTCTCTCTCTGTGACTATCATAAATAAATAAAAAAAATTAAAAAAATAAATAAGTAAGTTATTGCTTCCTTCCTCCTTTGTAACAAAACTTCATTTTAAAAGCCAGGCACTGTGGGGTGCCTGGCTGGCTCAGTTGGTATAACATGCAATTCTTGATTTGGGAGTTGTGAGTTCCAGCCCTACACTGGAGGTAGAGATTACTAAAAAACAAAACAAAACAAAAAAAAACAAACAAAACAGATCTACTGAAACTTGGGTCAAAATAGGAATATTCATTAACTTTAGGAAAGATGAATGGACGTGCCTAAATCAATAACTATGTAATTCAGCATTACTAAACTACCCTGGGTATTTGCAGACCATTTATTTAAAAGACACTGAAATAGGGGCACCTGACTGGCTCAACTGGCAGAGCACAAAACTCTTAATCTCAAGGGTGTGGGGGGATGCCTGAATGGCTCCGTAGGTTAAGCATCTGCCTTCAGCCCAGATCATGATCCCAGGATCCTGGGATCAAGCCCCATGTTGGGCTTCCTGCTCTTCCCTCTCCCTCAGCCCCTCCTACTCATGCCTGGTGCCCTTCCTCTCTGAAATAAATAAAATCTTTAAAATAAAAAATAAAAACTTAAGGTTGAATGTTAAATTCAAATACTCTCAAATAATGACAAATTTCAATTGGATTCAACTTCTCATAGCTCCTCAAAGTGAAAATGTACATGTTTATACAAGAGTTTTCATTTTATTTTTTAAAGATTTTATTTATTTATTCATGAGCAACAGAGAGAGAGGCAGAGACACAGGCAGAGGGAGAAGCAGGCTCCATGCAGGGTGCCCGACGCGGGACTCGATCCGGATCTCCAGGATCAGGCCCTGGGCTGAAGGCGGTGCTAAATCGCTGAGCCACCTGGGCTGCCCAAAAGATTTATTTTAAAAATGTTTTATTTATTTATGTGAGAGAGGGAGGAGAAAGAGAGCATGTGCAAGCAAGTAAGCATAAGCAAGGGAGAGGAAGAAGCCGACTTCTCACTGAGCAGGGAGGCCAAAGCAGGGCTCAATCCCAGGACCCTGAGATCCTAACCTGAGCTGAAGGCAGATGCTTAACTGACTGAGCCACCCAGGTCAGGTGCCCCTTTCATGATTTTCTTAATAACATTTTTTTTTCTATAGCTTATTTTATTGTAAGAATACAATATTGACTTTATATTATTGATAAGGCTTCCAGTCAATAGTAGGCTATTAGCAGTTAAGGTTTGGGGGAATCAAAAATTATATTCAAATATTCTATTGCATGAGGGCTGCCCCCCCTAACCCCTGCACTGCTAAAGGGCCAATTATAATATGAAAGATATATTTAAAAGAGTTATAGTCACCTTTGATTGGCAAAACAATGTAATTCACTTATTTCGATTTTGGGGAAAAATTAGAAGATTCTTGGAAAAGTCTAGAAAAGTACTTGGTACTCTGAAACATATTCTTAAAAAAAAAAACAAACAGAAAACAAAATTAGATTGCTTTCCAATCATTTTTTCTGATTTAATCTTAGCATAGAGACATTTATAAGACCTCCAATAACACACAGAATTGGTAGATGAGCCAAAAAAGGCTAAACACACATGTGTAATGTAATGGCTCCAAGGCCAGATAAATATTTAAGACCTACTGACATTTAAGGAAAAGCCTACTGTGCCTATCCACTCAGTGAAACCCCAATCAGGTGGGAAAGGTCCTTCCACTTGTACGGCATTTATCACTCTTTCCTTTTAATCTGTGGTTGTCAATGCTGGCTTTATGTTAGAATCAGCTGAAAAGCTTTTAAAAACTGATGCAATTAAATCAGAATCCCCAGATAAGGGGCAGAAGTTTTGTTTTGCAGAAGTATTTTCGAAAAAGATCTTTAGATCATTCTGATATGCAACCAGATGAAGCATCGCTACTTTAAGTATGTACATTTCATTTGCCTTTATATTTTAAATTTTTGTTTATATTTCTATGTCTTTTTTTAGTCTAGAAGATCTTCAACTCATTATGTATTTTATTGAGTGCAAATTATATCTGTCATCACAGTAGATGATGCTGATGATACAAATCAACTTTGCATCCCTGTCCACGAGAACCTTATTGCCTAACTGAGAAATATAACATATAATGAAAATCAACAAAATTAAGTGAAATAGGTGCTATAGTAATAGTCTGTATAAGGGATATAGGAATGTAAACAACTGATCGATTTTATCTGGGTGTGGGGTTGAATCAGAGAAAGTTTTAGAGAGATGGTGATTCTCTGAAAGAGGGGCTTAGCTCTAAGTTATTTTTGCACCTCTACCAACTAACACCTCCAAATAAAAACCTGATAAACAGCCACCCTCGAGGATGGTATATTTAGAGCTCTTTGAATTAAATGGCTTTTACTTTTACTCCACTTCAAAAACCTACTCCCAAGGCTGCACACTAGATCATGTTAACACAGGACTGCTCCACTCCGAAGCCATTAACTCCAACATTTAAGTGTCTGACCACAATCTTTAATCCTTCTACATCTTTCACTACCACTTTACCCCACCAAGTCCTCCAGTCTTTAAGTGTCTCCATTTTTACCTCAGTTCATTTTCCTTTGCCGTATTTTTCTATTACATTATTCTACAATGTGCTGTATTTTTATTCTTGTGTTTATCATGCAGCATTATAATATATATGAGCGTTCCTTTCTTTTCTCTAGTAGATCATAACTTTCCTTAGAACAGTCATCGAATGATTTTTCTTGGTCTGCATCCTTAATACCTAGAACAGGGCGTGGACCTCTAATAAGTTCAGTAAATGTTGAAAGAATGGATAAAATGTTCTTGTCATCTTCACCACTAGACCACAAGCTCTCCAAAGGCAGAAGCCATTTAATCTACATATTTCCTATAATTCCTACTGGAGGGCCTCACATATATCAGAGCTTCAGGAAGCATGCATTAAATTGTAAAAGGAAAAAATGTATTAGAGCCTGCGTGAGACACATAAAAATATGTTCCCTGCTCTTTTTTGGGAATTATTATTTTAACAATCATTTAAAATAACCAGATGGTTATGAGGCAAATGTAAAAAATGTTCATCATGGCAGAAGCAAAATGAGATAATGGAAAGCATTGGATATAAGTCAGGAGGCCTGTGCTTCAGTCTTGGCTTTCCCACTCCATGATCTACAAATAACCATCTCTGTGAGCCTTAGTTTCTTCATTTATAAGATGAAGTTTAACCAGAATTTTTGTTTTTCTTTCAGAATTCAACTCTTGATCATCTGAGGTTCATAAGAGTCATACACCCTCAATATAAAAGACTGTACATGCCCTTCTGAATTTTTTTTTTTTTTAAGATTTTACTTATTTATTCCTGAGAGAGACAGAGATAGAGGCAGAGACATAGGCAGAGGGAAAGCAGGCTCCATGCAGGGAGCTGAATGTGGGACTCAATCCCAGGACCCTGGGATCACGACTAGAGCCAAAGGCAGATGCTCAACCACTGAGCCACCCAGGCGTCCCGTTTCTGAATTGCTTAGGTAAAGAAAAGTTCCCATTCTCCACTCTATTTTCATAACTCTCCAGAGGTATCCATTCTCAACAATTCGTAGTACCTTTAAGGCACTGTTCATGTACAAGCAAGTTCAGTCTAAGATTCTTTTTTTTAGTTAAAATCTAAGGGAAACTTGACAAAATGAAAGGACATTTAGAAATACTTTGGTAGCAGAAAGACAATTATCTACTCAAAAGGCCAACAGTAGAAAAAATTAAAACAGATAGAAATAAGTATTTAACACTTCCTGTTTCACCACCCTCAGTTGTGCAGCGTGTTGGGAGTAAAAAGTGTATGACAAGAAAAGAAATTTAAAGTGGGAAGCTTAAATGTGATAGAAATGTGGGAGGCATGGGCATTGTGGAGAAAGGAGAGAGAATCATACCACTGTCACAACCACAGAAGGATGTATAGAAGGCCAAAAAATTATGAATTCTAAATATTAAAATAGGAAACACAATTCTGAAATGCACTATGAGCTTTAGAATCAACCGCAGAATGCGGTGTTGTTTTCCTATACTAATTTCAGCCCAGAGACAAATATTAGATTAATATATCCTTAATTTTCTTGACAACCACATCCTGTGAAGATCTATATCAAATTCTAACAAAGGCATCCACATATTATGAAGCCAAAGATGAAATAATTGTATTTTGACCAACCCTTCTGGAAGTGGGCAAAATGTATAAGATTATAGTTGTCTTAAGATTTTTTTTAGTGGAAAGAAAAACGATAGGTCATTAGTAAAATAGGAAACTAGTTTCCTGAAAATATAGTGAAAATTGCAATCTAATGGCTGGACCGTTGATTTTTCTTTTGGTATTAGAGTATTTAAACATTAAGGAATGTGTTAGAGAGCCAAGCTTTAACTTCTATACCAACCTAGACAACATAGGTTTCACCTAGACATGTCTCCAGCATTATCCCTATCATGTAAAATGATACTACTCTCTATACTGTAAAGAATGCTTGTAAATAAGATAAGGACAGCAGGCTGGATAAGGATCCTGTTTTACAAGGCTAATGCATTACTCAGTAAGTTCACTTTTTAAACAGAATAAAATTACAGTTCCATAACATGTAAGTCACAAGTCTAACAACATTTAGCTATAAATTGCCTGATGACAATTACAGCAATAAAATAATTGATACTGTTATAGTCTTTATCTGGTATTTTTACAACCTAAATATAGTATGATGGATATAAACTAAAACTACAATTTAGAATTAATCTGGAGAAAGAGAAAATGCTAAGTTATTTTTATTCCATACTGTAATTTTAATACCATAGTATATGGTATAAAGTTTGTCAAGAAGTTGAAAATAGTTAAGTCCATAACTCCATAAAATTAACTAGTCAAGGATAAGTGAATTCTAGGACTACAAACTTTACCATATCTACCTTGTTTCCAGACATTCAGAAACACAAACAGAAATAAGGAACTAAAATCATTCTGGTTTCCTGCACTCTTTAGATTAAGAGGAACAATATCTCCTGACCCCAGAAAATGTCAAGTCAGAAGCTACGGTTTTCAAATTTGGGTAGAATACCATTTTAAGAGCCTTTAAGATTCTTAAGAGAAATTTTCATCACTTGACACATGTCAGAATTTAGCACAAAACTAAACATAAAGCAGTACAGTAATTCTCAAACTTCGCTACCTCACAGTCTGAAAAACGTTTTGACCTTTCCATTTTATCTCATTTCGTTCTTCTATCACCTTTTCCTACTAAATCCAGCAAAAACTTCCAAACCAGCTAACATAAATTAGTTTAGGCAGCTAAAGGTCTGTAGTGGTCAACTGAGTCAGACGTGGCTTGTATACTACTACTTACTGACCACAGAGACACAATACACTTCATCTAAAATTCAAAGTGAAAAACTTAAACAAAAGTCAGGTCCTAAAAGCCTCTTTATATTTCTCCATTCCACAGGGTAGCACAACAGACCCACCAGCCTCACCCTGAGTGAGCTTAGCTTCTTGAACCACTGTCTCTAAAATTTAAATTTTTAAAAAGAATTTTGTGATACAATATCTGAAGTCTTTGTGGGAAAGCCAATAACTAAGATACGGTCAATAACTACTGCTGGTTACTAGCCTTAAAAGCAGACTGTGATAATTAGAGCCCCAAAGCTAACTCTCCAGTAAATTTCACAATTTAGGATCCTCTGTGCTGAAAACGGATTAAATTCTTTGATATTCATCCTTAACCGAAACACGCATTTCAATGTGAAGGAGGCAAAAATGCAGAAGTCAAAATATAAATCTACTTTCCTTCCCGCATGGCAAAGTATTGGGGCAGGCAGTCACTGTGCTGACCATTATTCCAAAGGAAGGTTCCTAGGCGTCTCAAAAAGAAGGACCTTGGTTCCTGATAATTACTGCATAATGGAAAAGTGATTTCCCAGGGCGGTAATGAAAGTATCCTATCCTCCGTCTTTCTACTCACCCTCGGTAACGTCCTGGGGGTTAGAATTCCGATCACTGGCTGGATCCAGGGCAACAGTGGCTAGAGAAGTGGTGGCTCCAGACATCTCACTCATAGGCTCACTGCGGCTTGTTTCAGGCACACTTTCCCGTGAGCTAAATCTTACTCGGGAACTGGATCGGGAGCTGAGGTCCGGGCTGGTATCTGACAAACCTGGAATGTCATCAATCTTCGTTGGTGTCACCATGAACCGCACTGAAGCCATCTTGGTGGTGGTTTCTGGAGGATGCATTATTCTGTTTTCCTTTAGAACAAAGAAAAAAGGAAAACCCCGCAAAATCCTTCCTCCTACGCGAGCTACTTTTGGTTGCAAAAATAGAAAAACTTAAAAAAACAAAACCCTCAATAATCTTGATTTACACCACACAAAAAGTCCCAAATAAGAATCCTACGACTCAGAATTCAGATTATCTTAGAAAGTGCACTACTAGTAAATATTTAAGAAAAAAAAAAAAAAAGGACAAAACGTTGCCAATCTCGTGTAACTTCGTTCCTTCAGAAAGAAGAGTTATCTAGCTGTCTCCCCTGGTCCAGGGCTGCAGGCTCAGTGCCATGGTGTCAGAGAAGCAGGTGAAGCCCTTCTTCCCTCGACCCCCAGATTTCCGCCGAGGTAGTTAAGTCTTTTACCTGGAAAATGTCCCCCGGTTCTCGTTGAGCAAAGTGCGCGCAGGCCCACTCTTATTAGGCGAATATAGCACAGATCAGATTGCAAAACGGTGTACACCCGGCCACCTGTTGTGTATCAGGTGAATACCCCACAGGTCTGGCTGGGAGGTGTGCGCAGAGCCACCCGGTGTTTTTGAGGCCAGTAATCCGCTTGGGTCTGGTGGGAGAGATGCGCATGCATAACGGGAAAAATACCCCACACTCTGGATACAAGAGAATAAAAAGGGCGAGCAGAGGATGCCTCCTAGGGGTCTCGTCTTCCAAGTGGCCGGCCCGCTCTTCTGGCAGGCTGGCCCTCGGGATCCGGGAGGCGGCGGCTAGAGGGCGGATCGGGAGCCCTCGGACCGCAGCTCCGGGTCGCGGCGGGTCGTTGCTAATCCACCGAGCGCACGTCGGCTCGCCGGGCTTCCCCGTGCGTGTGCCAGGACAGGCCACCCCTTCGCTTCCTCCCCCACAGGGCCGCGGCGGGGTCTGCCCGTCGCCGTCCTTCCTTCAGGTCCCAGCGAGGGAGAAGCTGGCCTGGCAGGCCGGCCCGGGCTGAGCGCAGCGGGCGGCGGGGCGAGGGGAGGAGGAGGTCGCAGGTGCGGGACACCAGCGCCAGCTGAGGCGGGTGCGCGCGCAGCTGTTGTTTACCAGCCGGTAACTGTTTCGCAGCCGCGGCGCGCGCCGGAGGGCTCGGGCTGCCGGGGAGGCCGCCCCTCCGCGGGCCGACGCCAGGGCAGCCGTTACGTGACCTCGCCGCCCCCAGCCCCGGGCCCGGCGGGCTGTAAGAGCGCCGCCGCAGCCCCTCCCTTCCCTCCCCACTCGTTCCTCATTCGAGGTTAACGGTCCGAAGAGAAGCCGGGGGAGCGGCCGGAGGGCGGTACCGTCCCGCGAGCGCCCAGGAGCCCCGCCCAGCCTCTGCAGTCTGCGAGCGGACGGAGAAGCCTACGCGCATGCGCCGCGGGGTCGCGGCGGGCCTGAGGAGCCAGCGTGCGAGGCCCGGAGGACGATGGGAGTTGTAGTCTGAGCGTTGGGGCCTGAGCTGTGTGCATCTGAGAAAACCTTTTTCCTCTGGAGGACTACTGCTGCGTTGCACAACCTCGCTCCGGAGGCGTTGGGAGGGCTGACGGTGCCTCTTGCCCTCAGAACCTCAAAAACCATATTTTCAATAAAAGCGCTTAAGATACCGTTCGTGATTTCTTGAAAAATCACAATCCAGCTATACCATATGTCTAGGTATGACCCCTATTGAAATTTTTAAGACGTCTGTTTCTAAAGCACCGTATTCTCAAATTTATATATTTTGTGCTAAATTTCTTTTTCTTGTCCTTAAAATGTCTTTTTACCGTAGGTGCATATATCAGCTCATCATGTGGTGCACCTTAAATATATACAATTTGGCCAATTATACCTCAATGAAGCTGGGGAAATAAATGCTATTTTCACTTTTTAGTTAGATTGAAAGTTCAACTAAAGAAAATGTCTGCAATTTTAGGCCTGAAGAAAACAATCAGAATCTTTTTTACTCTGTTGCCAGTGTTTTCCCTACTACTGCCACCAGAATATTTTTTCTTAGCATGTTCAATACATGAATAAAAGTGTTCCATAAATTTTGATTCATCAATGTTTTGTTTGAAAGTTATTTCCTATAGCTTATCTGTGCCCTGAGTTTGCCTGGGTCCTGACACCTTACAAATGTAAGTGTTTAAGCATCATCCTTAGCAATGAATCAGAACTGTACTGAAAATCTGAGCCAGGAAATTTTTTTTTCTTTTTTAAATATTTTATTTATTTATTTATTTATTTATTTATTTATTTATTTATTTATTCATGAGAGACACAGAGAAAGAGGCAAAGACACAGGCAGAGGGAGAAGCAGGCTCCCTGCAGTGAGCCTGATGTGGGACTCGATTCCAGGACCCTGGGATCTTTACCTGAGCCAAGGCAGGCACCCCCAGGAAATTTTCTTTTATCAAATGACACAGAAAATTATGGGGATCCCTGGGTGGCGCAGCGGTTTGGCGCCTGCCTTTGGCCCAGGGCGCGATCCTGGAGACCCAGGATCGAATCCCGCGTCGGGCTCCCGGTGCATGGAGCCTGCTTCTCCCTCTGCCTGTGTCTCTGCCTCTCTCTCTCTCTCTGTGTGACTATCATAAATAAATAAAAAAAAAAAAAAAAAAAAGAAAATTAAAAGTCTGGTTAAAGGTAGCCCTGGTGGCCCAGTGGTTTGGCGCCGCCTGCTGCCGGGGGTGTGATCCTGGAGACCTGGGACTGAGTCCCACATCCGGCTCCCTGCACAGAGCCTGCTTCTCCCTCTGCCTGCCTGTCTCTCTCTCTCTCTCTCTCTCTCTGTCATAAATAAATAAATAAATAAATAAATAAATAAATAAATAAATAAATAAATAAATAAATAAATAAAATCTTTTAAAAATTAAAAAAAAAAGTCTGGTTAAAAAGATCCAGTAATCAAAATGTAAGAACAACTTTTTTGAGATATACAGTACGTAAATACTGAAATGTTTAGAAAACAGAAACAAAGCAAAAATCCAAAAAAGATCCAGGTAACAACATGAGAAATAAATTTTCATTTAAAATGTAAACCTCCTTGTGTGCCTAGGTGGCTCAGTCAGTTAAGCATCTGCCTTCAGCTTAGGTCAGGATCCTGGGGTCCTTGGATTGAGTCTTCCATCTGGCTCCCTGCTTCTTGGGGAGCCTGCTTCTCCCTCTACCTCTGCCCGCTACTCCTTCTGCTTGTGCTCTGTCAAATAAACAAAATCTTAAAAAATAATAAAAATAAATAGTAAGGGCAGCCCGGTGGCTCAGTGGTTTAGCGCCGCCTTCAGCCTAGGGCCAGATCCTGGAGATCCAGGATCCAGTCCCGTGTCAGGCTCCCTGCATGGAGCCTGCTTCTCTCTCTGCCTGTGCCTGTTCCTCTCTCCCTCTCTGTCTGTGGATCTATCATGATTAAATAAATAAAATCTTTTAAAAAATAAATAAAATGTAAACCTCCTTAAAGTTTAATTCTCTTTGAAGCCTGTGATTAATAACTCAGGCTCACAGCTTTCCTGTGAATTCTTCCTTCCTGAGGTATTAATGTTTTCTCAGCCTGTCCCACTACTCATTCAAATCTCAGACTTTCTCTCTTTTTTAAATGAGGTATGCCTGTAATTTATTATTCAGATTCCTCTGCAAGATTGAAGTCTTTTTCACATAGTATTACCATGCTCCCTGTTCTTGGTCCTCTTTTCCAAGTACTCATTCAAGCATTTTCTTACCTCCCAATTGAGGTCATTACAATGACCAAAAAAATCTCAGAATGCTGAGGTGTTTATGAGATTCCTTAAGCAAGTTTATCAAGACATTGCATTCTTCAGTGTGCAAGTGTGGAGATAAGCCAGGATGCATCTTTAGGAGATGATGAAGTAGAGCAGAACCACCTTACTAGAGGCCACACAGGGGCCAGGCCAGCTCCGGGTGGCAGCGAAGGCTCCTGCACTCTCCACAGCTAACCCTGCTGGGCTGTTGCTCTCCTAGACTTTCTCATATTTAAAAAGAAATGATAAGTTTCTGCAACATCCAATTTTGCTTCATACCACAGTGTATTTTCATTCACTTACATACACTAATACTAACATACTATACCACTTAAAACTTCCGTTTCTGAGCAGATCTCAGAAGATGTTAATATCCAGAGAACCTCAAGGAAAAACTCATCGATATATTTAAACCAGTCTGCCTTTTCTCCTCTATTACAATTAGGAATATTTCCAGATCAAAGTCTTTTCATTTCAATTTACACAGCAGGTAGCACAGAACAATAATAATCCTTTTTTTGGGGAGCAGGGGCAGGTAGTGGGTTACTAATAAAGACAAAATTACAGTCAACATTACAAAACATTGGTAGCAGAGTTCATTTACTGGCTTTAGTGCTTAAAAAGCTTCCACGCAGATCCTTTTTCTAGTTATTTGCAGAATTAACATTTCTTACATCATTATCCCCTTAATAGGACAGGGTAACACTTTAAAATTCTTCAGATTCAGTGCTAAGAACCCTGGAAATGAACAGGCTAAGATTTAGCTTGACAGGAAATAATTTTTTTTTTCTCAGTAGGTCAACAACTATCCTCAACTTCTCTGTTGAGATAGATTATCACAGTCTAACAGAAACATATCTATCACTTTCCAGGAGCAGTCTTGATAAATCAAATTTATGCTGACTTAAGTTACAGCTGCTTCTAGAGTCAAGAATCTTGATGCAGTAGAAAAAGACTGTTATCATTAGAACACAATCTCCATAAATCAACTGTTAAATCGGCAGCACTAAGCAAATACTCAAATCCACAATGTCGAAAGCCACAAATGGGAAGATTGGAAAATAATGAGTTAATTTGGCAGAGAGGAAGATGCAAGCTAGCATTTCTTCAAAGCTTATACATTTTGCCTCATTGTCCCTCTACTATGAATTGTCCTAAGTCTTACGAAATCTCCCAGGGTTTGTTTTTTAAATTAACCCCAACAGTAACTTAAAAAACACCAAAATCCTGCTTGAATCTTTCATACCTCACCTCTGAAATTAAGATCCATGTAGAGTTCCACAAAGCAGCTGGCTGCCAAGGAGGATATCGAGTTATCTCTGAAGGGGCACCTGGGGGGCTCAGTCAGTTCAGCATCTTCCTTCAGTTCAGGTCATGATCTCAGGGTCCTGGGATGGAGCCCGGTATCTGGCTCCCTGCTCAGTGAGGAGTCTGCTTCTCCCTCTGCCTCCACACCCGCCGCCCTCCCCCACCCCCCAGCCACTTGTGCCCACACACTCTCTCTTGTGCTCTGTAAAGAAAATAAATTTTTTTTTTAAGATTTTATTTATTTATTCATGAGAGACACAGAGGGAGAGAGGCAGAGGGAGAAGCAGGCTCCCTCCCAGGAGCCCAATATGAGACTGGATCCCGGTAATCCGGGATCAGGCTCTGAGCCAAAGCAGATGCTCAACTGCTGAGCCACCCAGGTGCCCCAGTAAATAAAATCTTAAAAAAAAAAAAAAGGAAAAAGGAAAAAGGAAAAAGGAAAAAGGAAAAAGGAAAGGAAAGGAAAGGAAGGGAAAGGGAAAGGGAAAGGGAAAGGGAAAGGAAAGAAAAAAGCTAGGTGTATGTGAGGAGACAGTTCCTTGATGGAGGGAACTAAAAGCCTGGGAATATTTTCAGAGTCAGTAAACAAGTATAAGGGCCTTTGTATTCACAACAGTTCTACTCGTAACTCAGCATACATACACGGATATCCACCACTAATCCCTATCAGATTTCAAGCTGGAAGAGGGCTTAGAAACGAGAAAAATGAGACCAAACTGGGTAAACGGGGATCCCTGGGTGGCGCAGCGGTTTGGCGCCCGCCTTTGGCCCAGGGCGCGATCCTGGAGACCCGGGATCGAATCCCACGTCGGGCTCCCGGTGCATGGAGCCTGCTTCTCCCTCTGCCTGTGTCTCTGCCTCTCTCTCTCTCTGTGACTATCATAAATAAAAAAAAAAAAAAAAAAAAAAAAAAAACTGGGTAAACGACTTTCTTAAAATTATGCAAAGGGGAAAATGCTGGTCTCCTGACTTCACTGCATTCCCTCTACAGTATAGCTGCTATTATTTTTCAAGCAACTCCTCCAGTTGAGTCAAATGTCATTTCAAGGGGCAAGAAATTACTTAAGTGACACAGGGATATTTTTCAGGGAATGCTTACACTTGCAGGAGTCTCAACCATCCATCCCATTCCCAACACCCTGTTGCACACAGCACTACTGCTACAGCAGCGACTCGAGTTTTTCTCCCAAGTGGTCTTCTTGTACCCCTTGGGTCCTCTTCCCTCTCATCTTCTTTTTTTTGTTTGTTTGTTTTTGTTTTTAAGCCCCTACCTTTCCCCCCACAACATACAAAACAAAAACTCGTTCAAATCATTTTAATAACCTCGATCTGATCCAAGATGTGAAACGATTCTGATTAGTTCCCTTAAGAGGGATGCTACCATGATTGCTTCACAGGAGCAGGCTCGAAGGCAACGAGGACACCGGATTCCCAAGCGCAAGGGTGCCGAGGAGCCTTCACGGCTCACAGTTTGAAGAGGCTGGTTTCGGAAAGTCCCTGAGGGGTAGCAGGAGGGACACGAGAGCTAAGGGGCCTCAGAGCACGGGGCGCGGCTGCTGGGTCATCAGCACCTTGAAGCGTTTCTTGACGGTGATTCGGTGACGGGAGTACTTGTCATCTGGGGAGAAGCGAGCGGGATGCGCTGAACAGGTCTGCTGTCCCATAGGGTCAAGCTTCTGCCCGAAGAAAAAAGAAAATTTCAGTACAGGAATGGCGGGAAAACCCGCCCGAGAGCGTCGACAGGGAGGCGGAGGTAGGGGACAGGGAGGAAGCTGCGCAGAGACGGGTGAACCAGAGGCAGGGGCCGGGCGCCCACACCGACAGCCGCACCCTCCTTCCAGCGCTCGAGGTTTCGGGCTTCCCAGGCCCCTCACCCCCGGCAACCGGGGGCGTCTCGCCGCTCCTCCAGCCTGCTGGTCCACAGGACTATTTACCACCTGCTTTCTCGTCTCACCTTAAGCGTATAGACCCGGTCTCCCTGCTCGTTGAGGTAATACTGGAGAAACATGACCACGCGGCACACGCGACTCCCACCGCCGTCCGGCTCCCGCGGAGAGGGTGTCACGTGTTCGTCAAAGTCCTTCCGGTAAGGCCGGTAGTCTCTCTCGAGGCATGCCGGGAAGTGTAGTCCATTCCGGCCTTTCTCCCGCTGACCAGGAGGGGGCGAAGGAGTGCGGGATTTGGCCCAGTTGCAACCCAGTTGCAACCTTGCAGGCGTCGGCTTCCAGTTGCAATTTTGCGGGCGCTCTGAGACACGTGGAGTGTGCCCACTGTGTGCAAGACGCTGCTAGGAGCTAGAGGGGGGTAGGAATGAATATGGCTTGAACATCGACGCACAGAGTCCTGCCTCTACTCGCGATGCGCACCCATTTCACAGGCAGTGGGTTTCTGGGGCCTGTAGAAACAAAGGCTCCGGGATTCCGAGCCCCTTTATCTTAGGGTAGAAAGAAGAAAGTTTTCTTCCCTCCCCTCTTTTCCATCCGGTTCCCCCGTCCTATTTTAAAGTATTGGCGGTAAAGAGTGCATGATGGGTATTCAATATTAGGCACAGCGAAGAGGGCGTGAAGTTACTTTATGAAACTGGTGAAGTATATTTCAGTGGTCGAACCGAGATTTAAACTCAGGTCTCTTTGCCACAAATCCAGCGCTCTTTCTTATAGTGGTGAGTAACAATAATAGCATAATACGATGCACCTCCTAGGGTTATTTCGAATTTTTAAAAGAACGTAGAAATTCTCTTTATAGGACTCTGATTTCTTTAGGACAATGGGAGCCCAGTTATCATTACAAAGATTGTTGTTGCAGTGTTATTTACAATGGTAAAAGCATTGGAACATTTGTTAATTTTAATTTTGTTAATTTTGATTTTCTCGATTAATTTTATAACCGAGAAAAGCCTGAAAGGGTTTTTCTTTTCTTTCTTTCTTCCTTCCTTCCTTCCTTCCTTCCTTCCTTCCTTCCTTCCTTCCTTCCTTCCTTCCTTCCTTCCTTCTTTTCTTTTCTTTTCTTTTCTCTTTTTTTAGAATATAGTCTGTATTTATTTGTAGTTGCATAAAATATCTCTGTAAGGATTCACAGGAAACATATTATTGGTCTTCTCTGGAATAAAGAACTTGGTTCCAAAAAGAAAGAGGGAGGGAGAGAGAGAAGGAGAGAGAGAGATAGAGAGAAATCAGTTCCAGAGGAAAGAAGTGGGAAGGACACTTGCTGTATATTCCATTTTGCATAGTTTGACTTTAGAACCATGCTGATTTATTTCCCATTTCAAAAACTAAAATCATTTAACAGAACTTTTAAACAACAAAATAATTTAACAAAAAAAGACTTTTTGGTTTTGGAATTTCAGGCTGAATGGCAGTTTTGGATAGAGTGGTGCTTTTCAGCCAAGGGTAAGCTGAACCTTCTGTGGACTGCAGGGCTGATGGTCGTGGACTGTCAGGGACTGCAGGACAGCTTTGTAAGGACATGTGCCACAGCCAGATGCCCAGGGTTTCTTTTTTTTCTTTTTTTAATTCTTATTTATTTATGAGAGTCACACAGAGAGAGAGAGAGAGAGAGAGAGAGAGGCAGAGACACAGGCAGAGGGAGATGCAGGCTCCATGCACCGGAAGCCCAACGTGGGATTCGATCCCGGGTCTCCAGGATCACGCCCTGGGCCAAAGGCAGGCGCCAAACCACTGCACCACCCAGGGATCCCTGCCCAGGGTTTCTGAGATAATCCTAGTTTCAAACATTCCATTTATTTGATCCTTAGATACACAGACGATATGCTCTGAATTTGGTTTAGAAAATATAGGCAAAAAAAAAAAAAGAAAGAAAATATAGGCAATGTTGAATTTAGTTAAGGGTCTGCCACAACCTATTCATAGGAAGTCGGGTACAGAACTGGGTAGGATTGAAAGGCACAAAACTGTATATATTGGTGAAGAAACGTATAGGTAATCCAGATGTAAAGCTGTATTGTTGGGAATCAAAAAGAATTTATAAATTGCCCAAAAAAAACACAATGAACAATCAAGTTGCTCTAGTCTGGCTTGGGGGGCACTCCTGGTTACCACCTGCGTCCCAGAGCCCTTTGGAACCTCTCTACCTGTGCCCCCCTCCCCTCCCCCACTGCAGAATGCCTTGAGTCCTAGATTCTAATTCCATTCTGATCTGGTCTTTATCTTCCCTTCCTTGGATCCCTGTATCTACTGGGGTCAGGTTGCCCTCTGGGTCCTGGACCCGACTGTCTCATTCTGGAGGCTTCCGGACAGCCACAGTTAGTGTCCACACCTGAGAGGATGGCTTCGGATGGAGGTAAGTCTGCCAGCAGTGGGGAAGGTCCTGACGATCTGCTCATGTCCTTGGGGATTCAGATTTGACACTTTACCCAGGGACCAGCTTTTGGGGCTGACCTCGAGGGATGTAAGAGCGCTAGAGCCCTGCAAAGCCCTCTGTCTTGGGGAGGCTGGGGAAGGAGACTGTGCCATTACCATGGAGATTAGGGGATGAAGAGGGCCTCCCTGGAGGCAGATCGAAGCCCCTCAGAGGAAGGTGCTAGAGTGTAGGAAAGGAATGGCAGTTAGAAACTTGTTTCTTGGAAGAGGAATCTCTCCAACGTGTGTTTGTGTGGCAGGGGCAGGGCCGTGTGCGGCACAAGTACTGCAGGGAGGGTTCAAGGGGAAGGTCCAAATCCCCATTTCTTTGGGCAACTGGAGCCTGCTCTAGAATGATGCCCTGAGAGCACTGGGCTGGAGCCAGTCTTGATCTTGTCGAGTGGGGTGGGTGGAGATGTTAGCTGCAAAACTGTTCCCCGGGTCATCTGTTGCCTCATCTGTAGAGCAATGTCCTCCCAAAAGTGAGACTGGAAGGTACCAGATGGGCCTCTGCTCAGAGTCTCGTGGCTCCTTTTCACCCTGGTGATGGCTCTCTTGCAGTTGTGGGGCAGCTTCCCTTGCCCTCCCAGGCCTGGAGACCTAGATATCTCCAACCACAGTGAGAGCTGGGGCTTCCCTGAGATGCTCTTGGCTTTTCAGGCCTTTAGTCCTGTTTTGCATTGTGGAGAACTCCCAGGCTTCTGCTCTGTGATCAGGGTGATGAGTTGTCCCCTTCATGGTCAGGGAGTGGATGCTCAGTGTGGTTAGTTTGTCCGGGGAATGTTCTTTAGTAGAGGGGCAGAACACTTGTATGAAATTGGGCAAATCACTTGTAACATGGTGAAAAATCTCAAGATTCATGTCCTGAGGAATCACGTACACATCTTATGTATGTGCCCTTGGGTTCTTAGGCCAGAGTCCACGTGGGTCCCCAGCACACACTGTGGTTAGGACTTCACTGTCCCTCCTTCACAGTGGACCCTAAATTTCTGCTCTTAGGCGTCCGAGCAGAAGGACTGCAGACAGCCTGCATCACCAGACTGTAACATGTCCTGCAGCTGCTTAGAGCTCTGGAAACCTCCCTTCCTAGACCGCCCTCACAGCGCTTGTTTCCTGGTCCTTATCTCTAGTCATTCCTGGCTGTTGTGTGACAAAATTTCTGGAAACCAAACATCTAATCCACCCACTCTGTCCAGGAAACAGTGCCTGTGTGAGCCGTGGCGGGGACCTCAGAGCCGTCAGGCGCTGGGCTAAGGTGGTTTGAACGTGTTTGGAGTGGGCGGGACGGGTCCCAGCACTTGTGTGCTGGGTGCCGTGTGTAGGGAGTGTGAGCCCAAGCGCCCAAGGGTCGCACAACTTCTCTAGGGCAAGCACTCTCACCCAGGAGTAAGGGACGTCAACATCCCTTTCAGAGGACTGTTGCCAACGCTGCAGGGTCCCCCAGCACACCCTTCCCTCACCTGTTGGGGGCGGGCGCTCTGAGTGCAGGGACTAAGTGGGATTCCAACGACCCACCCTCTGGCATCCTCTGCTCCTCCTCCATTCCCTCTTTTTCTTCTCATCTCAACAGCACCTCCACTGCCGGGACAGGATGTGACCCTGAAACCCGGTGCTGCCCTGTGTTCTTTCAGTGCACTCCCCTTCCCCCAGTCTGCTCCTGGCCCACCAGACCAGTCCCCCTGGGAGCCGCCTCCACAGCCCCCCCTGCCTCCAGCATTCTCTGCAGGGAACCCTCTGGTGCTCTCTGCTCTCCCTAGCCCATTGTTGGTGACAGGGGATGGGGGCCCTGGGCCCACTGGGGCTGGAGTCGTTGTCAAAGTCAAGACGGAAGGGGGGCCGGTGGAGCCCTCTCAAACTCAGAGTTTCATCCTCACTCAGCCAGCCCTCAGTTGGATCGCTGAGATGGCCCCCCCTGAGGGTCCTTCCTGTCAATTCGTGACAGCCCCTAACGTGAAGACCCTTCTGCCCACCAAAGCCATTGGGGTGAGCCCGGAGGGCCTCCCAGGCCTTCCTGCTCAGGCTCCAACACCAGCTGCCCAACTGGCCTCCGTCGTGCGCCCAGAACAGGCTTGGCCAGGACCACACGGGGCAACCAGAGAAGGAGGTCCTTCGGCCGCCCAAGCCAAGCCGTCACTGGGTGACCTCTCCTATACCTCCAAAGGTGTTTATGAGAACTTCCGTCGCTGGCAGCGCTACAAAGCCTTGGTGCGGAGGCACCTATCTCACAGACCTGATGCAGAAGCCCTTTCCTGCTTTCTTATGTAAGTGGGGAGATCTGAGGTTAATTGTGCTAGCACTCCCAACAAGGAGTGCTTTGGGGTGGAGCAGGGATTGTGTGATTTAGGGGTCCTTGAGGGCAGGTCAGGAGGGTGCTAGAGATACTCTGTGAGCAGGAAAGCATAAAGGTGCTGCTGCTGCTGCTGCTGCTGCGCCTGTTTACCCACTTCCCAGGCTATATAAGCTTGCAGGTGTCTTCTCTCCAGTGAGCCTCACAGCCCTGAGTTCAGGCGGGCAAGCGTTTTAACATAATCCTCATTTGTAGAGGAGAAAACTGGAGCTCAGAGGTTTCCTATCTTTAAGCTGAGGAACCGTAAGTGGAGCTCAGGTCTCTGGCACCTCATCTGGGGGCCTTCCCATCTATTTTATTACTGTCTGACCTCACACTGAGCCATCCAAACCAGCAGGATGGGTGTTGGGCCCTGACCCTTCCTGGAGAGTGGAGGCTGCTGTGGGGCTGGGCACAGGGCGTGCTGCCCCTGGCCCCCACTGTCCCCCTAGCTTATTCAGAATTCCAGTTGGTATTCCAGGCAGGTGGTAGAGGAGCCTAGGGACCCTGGCCTAGCCTCCGCTGCTTGTGGGACTGCTGATCCTGAGCGCCCCACACTGAGGCCTGAGCCCAGTTTTCTCATATGGAAAGGGGCTGGTTGTACCTACCTCAGAGGGTTGCTGAGATGATGGAATGAGTCAGTATCTGTGACACTTGTAGCAGCGCGCCTGGCACAGACAGGGCCTCGTGGAGTGGCAGCTACTATCATCAGTACTGTTGTTATAAACGGGCAATGTAGACAAGGGGAAGAATTCCCAAATGGCAGGGCTGCCTGTGAGTGGATGCCTAGCAAGGGACCTCGGGGTCAGGGGCTGCCTGTGTTGTTCATAAGGCCGAGTAACTAGCCAGCTGTCTGGGGAAGCTTCTCTTCTTCCCACCCAGACCTGCTGCCTCCCCCACCTGCACGGTGCTCCCGGCATCCTATGTCGACCACTGTGTAACACATACCAGGTTTTACTGGGCTGGAGAGACAGGTGTACTGTTCCTCAGCCTCTGGGCTCCTAGAGGAGTCTCCCCCTCCCCCAACTCTGCAGTGAATACCTCTAAAGGCTCCCCCAGAGTCTTGGGTGTAGACCACCTTCCACTCCCTGCTTTCTCCAGATGGGTTCTGGGTTCTCGTGGAGCCCGGCAGGCTGCATTTCTCCCTCCTGGCCTCTCCATGCCCTCCGTACTCAGGGGCCCCAGGTAGGGTCTCCTCCAGAGTACGATCCAGATTCTTGGCAACAGTCGCCTGGGAAGCTGGTTGAATTCGCCGTGCAGAGATCCTGGGGCCCTGGAATTCCTAATTAAAACATGCTCCAGCAGGTGATTCCAGGCATGTGCTTGAGGATGCAGGCAGGTCAGAAGGGCAAAGATGAATCACGAAGAGCTTGAGGAGTATTGACAGTGGACTGTGTGTGAAGGGCATCCCAGAGGCAAGAAGACACTTAAACACCAATAAATAAAAACACCACACAGCCTTTCATCCTTTCATTAGACATTCATTTGGGTCAGGGAGTGCCTTTTTTTTTTTTTTTTTTTTGAAAGAGCCTTTGGGCAGGGTTAAGCCTACTTTACCGTGAATCCACTGCTTTAATAAGTGCTTTAACGCTTATTATATTATTATATTATATTATTATAATAAGTGCTTTAACAAGTGCATTCTTCCTAATGTTTAGTCAAGAGTGGCACTGTGAGGACTGGGGTGCTTGATTTCAAACTTTGGGGGTGGCGTGGGCAGACTCAGTCATCTGATCTTGAGTGAGATTTGAAGATTTCAGCAGGAAGAAAGTCCAGTGTGGTCGATGGATGGATGGGAGGTTGGGGGTCTGGAGGTCCAACAAGCCGTGGAGCGTGACAAGGATCGGGAGGCAACTTAGATCTACTGAGGGACAGTGGGGTATGTTGAGGTGTTTGTGAGGACGGGTGGATTGGGGGTCCACTGTGGAACGTGACTGACCTGATGGGGGTTTTAGCCCTGTGCTTCGCTCCCTGGCCCGGCTGAAGCCTTCTATGACCCTGGAGGAGGGACTGCCAAGGGCTGTGCAGGAGTGGGAGCACACCAGCAACTTTGACCGGATGATCTTTTATGAGATGGCAGAAAAGTGAGTCTGAGCAACCCCCATTCTCCTGAGGGGTGCTGGGAGGCTGAGGGACAGGGGCATGGGTGATTATTAAAAGGGGTGCCAGGAGGACTGGTGTAGACTAAGGTGGGGCCTCCTGGATTTTCACGGCTTCCACCACCTTGACCCTCGGGTTTTCCTGTCCTCCCTTGGGAGCTCCCCCTCCTTCAGATCCTGAATCATACAGGTCCTTGATACTGAAGCTCCAAGAATGGGGTTGGGGTCTAATTGGTGTAAAAATGCCTTGCCAAAGGGACCTACCCATGGGGAGGTGAGCCCTCCGAGGCAGGTTCTCTCCTGTCTCACTGACCAGCTAGCTAGTGGCTGCTGATGCAGACCTTGAGACCACTCCTCCTCTGGAAAAACTGCCACAGAAATCCCCATTATCCCAGGGAGAGCCTGGTGCGTGTAGAGCTTGGTCAGGCCAAGGTCCTGGATGCCCGCAGTGGTCTTCTGGTTCTCCATGATGGTCTCCTTGGTTAAAGAAGCAATTCTGAGGAAAGTTAACCCTTTCTTCTGAAGCTTGGTTTCCATTTCTTCCCTTGTAGACCTCTTAGAATTAGTGTTCCTGGCCCCCAGGCCCGGCCTCAGGACTTGGGTCTCAGCACTGCCTCCTGGTGGGAAATGCCTTGAATTGCAGCCCCCCGGGCATTGCTTTAGGATTTCAGGCATCCTTTGTGGCTGTAGGTGGAGGCAAACAGAGCCTAGCCGCCTAGCCGGGCTGGCAGTAGGGACCCTGTTGGGCCTTGGCCGGAGGCTATATTAAGGCTGTATTAATTGCCGCTGGATACACTCCATGATGCTGGGTGAGATCAGGGATGACATAGAAGTGAAAGCCGTGGCTGTGTCCTGGAGAAGCTTGACAAGCTCTAGACCGTTCATTTATCTCAACAAGTTTCCTAAGTGGTGGCTGCTGGTCAGGGATGTTGTGAGGTTTGCCCAGAATGGTTATTGGGGTCTCTGTGAGCAGCACCCTCCCGGTGTCTGGCCTCCTCGGCACTGTCCAGGCCTTCCTCACCCTCTGCAGGTTCCTGGAGTTTGAGGCTGAGGAGGAGATGCAGATTCAGAACACGCAGCTGACAAGTGGGCCCCAGGGCCTGCCTCCTGCAGCCCCTCTGAAACTCGACACTCCGGGGCTTGTGGCCCCTGAGCTTAGCCAGCAGCCAGGTGAGGCTCCCCACCTCCAACAAGGGCCATGGACCAAAGGCTCAGAGTGGGGTGTGCACAGAGCAGGCGTGCATTAGGGGAGGCGGCGCCCTTCTGCTCTGAGGTTCCACACAGGACACACGTGCACAGCAGGCTGGGTCTCTGGGTCCCTTCGTCCCAAACTTTTTTTTTTTTTTCTTTTCCTTCGTCCCAAACTTTGACCTTGGCCCAGTGAACCCATGGCTCTCTAAGTGAGACGTACATGACTGCATAATAGCTCATCTGCCTGGGAAGTGGGGGCTGGGTCAGAGGACGTCTTGGAATCTCAGGGCTTTCCAGATGCCTCAAACAGTGCTTCTCTGAGAGCCTCTGGTCCTCTCCCGGGCCGGTCCTGCTTCAGGCCGGGCCTAGCCCATGACCATCACGGCGAACCCGGATGGCTGCCCCAACTGACCCAGGGTGGGAGGCAGAGGCCATGGCCCCTCTGCCTCTCCCCATCCCTCTCCCACCCCTCTAGTGTACATTCCCAAAAAGGTGGCTCCCAGGGCACGCGCCCCCCGCCGGCGGCAGCGCAAACCCCAGAGGCCTGTGGTCCCTGAGGCGCCCAAGGAGGTCCCGCTGGAGGCTGTGAGGGAGTACACTGACATCGTGGAAGGGCTGCTGGGGGCGTCAGACTGGAAACAGGATGACGAAGAAGAGCAGCAGCAGGACGAGGAAAGGATGTGTCCCGACCCAGGCCTTCTCAGCTACATCGACGAGCTTTGTTCTCAGGAGGTCTTTGTCTCCAAGGTGAACTGAGTCTGCAGTCTGGTTTCTGGTGGAGCCTGGGGTGGAAACCAGGGAGCTGAAGACCCCGGGTTTGGCCTGAGGCAGTGAGGAACTAGGCAGTCTTCCTGCTGAGAGGTGGCCGTGACCGTGTGCCACTGGCAGTGGTCAGGGTTAATGACAGCCCTGGGTGGGGTGGTGGTGGGGTCAGGGACACGTGGCTCCTCTTGAGCCTCTCGCTTCGCAGGTTGCTTCCCATCAGGACTCCCATTATTTTTCCTGTGTTCCCCCAGGTGGAGGCCGTCATTCATCCTCGATTCCTGGCCGACCTGCTGTCCCCAGAGCAGCAGAGGGACCCGTTGGCCTTAATGGAGGAGCTGGAGCAGGAAGAAGGACTCAGCCTTGCCCAGGTACACCTGGGAGGTAGAAGTGTCACAGTAGGAAGCTTGTGTGACTATGTCTAGCCCTACTCTGTCCTGGATGGTGGAACTCCTGGAGATGGACGGCCCCGGGGTTGGGGTTCAGGTTCAGGCCAAGCAGGCAAGACATTGTAGACACTCAGGGATGGGGAGCAGGTGTGCAGGATCAGAGCATGGGGATGCAGCCCATAGGCGCAACAGGAGCGGTGGCATCTGGTTTTAGTGCTGGGACCTGTACCACTTGCTGGCATCCCTGCCCCACACAGTACTGTCTCCTCACTGCCCCTAAGAGAGCCCTTCTCCCGGCCGCCTGGGGGACCATGTCTCCCTGATCTCCTTCTAGCTGGTCCAGAAGAGGCTCCTGGCCTTGGAGGAGGAGGATGCGGAGGCCCCTCCTAGTTGCAGTGGAGCTCCGTCGGACTCTAGTCACTCTGGTTCGGACGAGGATGAAGATGGGGGTGGGCGGCTTCGGCCCTCCCCTGGGCCTCGGGTTGCTGGGGGTGCTGTTCACTTGGGAAAGGCTGCTTCTCCAGGGGAGCGGGCTGTCGATGGCCTACAGGAGGTGCAGAGAGATGGGAATGCCGTGCCACCCCCCAGCAGCTGGGACCTGCAGCTGGACCTTCCAGCTCCACAGGGGCCTCGAGGGTCCAGAAACATGGAGAAGAGAGGGGCCAGGAAGGTGACAAATCAGATGTCCCCACATGGGGTTGACCCTCTAGGAGGTGTCATGTCACTGGGGCAGCCCCTGGTGGTTGACAGAATTGCCGAGACTCTGCCCCTTTGTTGGCAGGGAAGCCCCCCACCTGACCTGGGTTCCGGTTTGGGCGTGCGACTTGTAGAGCTGGCTCCTCTGCAAGGACAAGGGTCAGAAGAGCAGGTCCTGGGGCTGCAGACAGGACAGGGGCTAGGGGGGCCTGCAGTGCTTCCTCAAGAGATGGAGCCGTGTGCAGTGCCCCAGAAAGGCTCTTCAGGAGCCATGTGGGGGGATGACAGAGGTCCTCCGGGGGTTTCCAGTTACAATGAGAACCCCTCCCCCAGAGCGGCTGGTGACAGGGATGGGGATGTAGTCTCCCTCAGTCGGGGACTTTGGCTGAGCAGTGAGCTGGCCGCCGTGGGCTTGGAGTTGCCCTTACAAATGGAGGAGGTCATAGAGAACTTCCACAGCAGGGAGAGTGTCACTGAGCATCAGGGAGGCTGCCGGGCAGGGGGCTCCAGCAGCAGCAGTTCCCAGGGTCCTGGAGAAACCGTGGCACCTGGAGACGAGGGGGGCAGTGCAGTTTCCTGCGGAGGCACAACTGGCACATCTGCCCTGCAGAAGAGAAACGACTGCAGCCTGCCGGGCCCCCTGGGGGCCAGCAGCCCATCCTTGAGGCCTAACGTAAACTCAGAACAGGGCCCTGAGGCTGCCGGGGATCCCAGTGGTCTGTGGGTGGAAGGGTGCCCCCCTTTGCCGGAAGGTAGGCTCAGTGCCCCCACCCTGGGACCTCCCAGAGAAACCCTGCAGCCCGCGTGTCCCGGCAACGTCCTGGTGCTGGGGGCCCAGGGTGTCCCCTCCTTTCCCCAGGCCGCCCTGGGGGCGGGGAGCGGAGGCCGGTCCCGGTCTCCTGTGTTGGAAACCACAGAACAACACGTCCACCTACTGGGTATTGGAGATGTCTGCGGCCTCCAGCTCGGGGGCCCTGGAGGCCGTGAGGACACCAGCCCCCCGAAGTTTACTTCCTCTGCCGCCCGGGGCCGGGTTGGGAAGGGCGCTGGCCTCCGGCAGCCTCAGGGCTTGGAGTCCTTCCCCGGGAATCGGGAGGCTCAGGCACGGGGGCCGCCCGCAGCCGCGTACCCCTGCCGGGGCCTGGGGCGCCCGTGCGCTCGCTGGGGCGCCAGGGCCGCCCTGGTTGTGACCGGGGCCTCCCCTCTCAGTGAAACCCGCAGCTCCGCAGCCGGGGCCAGAGGGAAGGAGGGGGGCGAGGGGGAGGACGAGGGGGAGGACGCGGGGGAGGACGAGGGGCTCTCCGGCTTCGCCCACCTCCTGGCGTCCAAGCTCAGCCTGTCGCCGCGGGACCCTGCCTTGGGCCCTCAGCCGGCCCCGGGCGCGGCCTCGATGGGGGGGCCTCGGGGGCCCCACGGAGCGCGCCCCTGCCGGCCCCCGGAGGTGGGCGGCCTCGCCCGGTCCCCGCGCGCCGCTGCCACGCCTGGGGGGGGGACGGCGGGCGCGGGAGGCCCGGCCCGGGCTGCGGCTGCGGGGGGGCGCGGCGTCTGCGGGGACAAGCCCCCCGCGCGGGCCCCACAGCCCCGCAAGCGGCGGCGGGACACTTTTGTCAGCGGCCGAAGGAAGAAGCGCCGCCGTAGTCAGTAGGACGCGGCCCCGGACCCGCCCGCTCGCCCCGGCTGGTTCGCGCCCAGGCCCTGGGGGTCAGCCGGCTCCTCTGCTGCTGCGCGGCGGGACTCACGGGCTGGGCGCCCCGGCTCCGAGGAGGGAGGGAGGCTACCCTCTGCCCTCGGAGGGAGTCGTGTGGGGAAGAAAAATAAAGACTGTTCTGGTTGTTGGAAAACGCCTGCCCCGTGCGCTTCCGCGGTCGGGTCTCAGCGGTCGGACTGGGAGGAGCGGAAGGAGCTGCGGGTGGTCCCAGGCCCCAGCCGTAGGCGCCTCTCCAGCCTGCAGGCCAGCTCACTCCCTGGCAAGCTCCGGCCCTGGGACGTCCCCAGGGACCACCGTGGCTCTCCCCCTCCACACCCAAGAGCCTAGACTGGACGCGGGGCACGGCCTCCATGACAGGCCACTGCTGTTGGGCTCCCTTGAAAAGTCTGTAGGATGGAAAGACGCCTTTTTTTAAAAAAACCTATCAGAACTCTGGGTTAGAGATCTAATTTCCTAAATCGAATTAATTTTCCATGACTCTATCTAGATAGCACCTTTCTTTGGGGGAAGTCTTGTTTTCTTCCCCCTTCCTTGAATAGGCTGGACGGAAGGGGCTTAAATGTCTCAACGCACCCATACCCTGGGCAAACACGGTCCTGAAGCTGCTCTGAGCTGCAGGGCGGATCCCGTAGCTCCGGACATTGCTCTCTGCTCCCGGGGGGGCGGGGGAAGACGGCTGCATTCTCAGTAGGATTATTAAATATAAAATGGTAGCTATTTTTTTAATCTCTAACAAGGACAGAACAAGAGGGAATAGGCCGAAAAGAGGTTCCTGAGGAAGTCTGTTAAAACGTGCATGTATATATATAACACAGCAGGCACACGTAGGACGACAACAGAAGGGGGGCTCCAAGAGCAGAATGACCTCTGCAGGGAGGACTGCCCTGGGGAACCTCAGGCTCTTCCCACCGGAGCAGGCAATTATTAATCCCTTTTGTTCCCAGCTGGTACTATCAATGTAACAGCCTCATTTTTTCTTAAATAGATATAGATATATATTTATATTTATATATAAAATAGTTTCTTACAAAAAAAAAAAAAAAAACAAACAGAAAAAATCAACTTAAACAACAATAACAAAAAAATCAAGCAGGAGCAGAAGTGGGCTTGAGGCCCAGAGCAGGCCAAGGTGAGCTGGGAGGCGGAGGTGCTCAGTCACCCTTTGGCTTGGGCACTGGCACAGTCCCATTGGCCAGAGCAGCGGGGCTGCTGGGGAAAGAGGCATGTGGCTTCCAGGACGGGCGCAGGTAGGTGTGGAGGAGTGTCCCGTGGAGTGGGTCATGGAGGGAGAAGTCCTGGAACTGACCTGGACACATCAGTGAGATAAGGAGAAAAGTAAAACGATCCAGGAAGGTGGGGGAGAAGGCAGCCTTAGTCTTTGGGAGTCGGGGTGCCCTGTCCTTCTCAACCTCTGCTTCACTTCTCAAGTCCAAGCTTCCGTCCTCCACCTCCCGATGGGGAACGCCCCCTCAGGCCACGGGCTCTAGTGTTTCCCCACCCCTCCCAGGGGCTGGTGGTGGCAGAGAAGGCTGTGACTCACAGAGAGAAAGGCCTTGGCGGGGTCCCGCCTGGCACAGCTCGGCATGCAAAGTCGCAGCGGCGGGGCGGGGTGACCCCAGCAGCAGGTGCAGGATGGTGCTGAAGCCGTCTTTGTACAGCAGCCGGCCCGCCTCCTCCACTTGCTCCTCGGCAAAGAGCTGGCACACAAGGGACCAAGTCAAGCCGGGTCCTCATGCCCTAGCCTCAGCCCCACAGCGCCCCGCAGGTTGGCCTCACAGGCTCCTCCCCTCTCCCTACTTGAGAGGGCAGAAGAAGGGCCCCCTGTCTCCCCTGCCCCTTCTGCCCTGGGCCCTTTGTGCAGAACTAGAAACTGCAGAGCTGATGCTCTTGCCCTGTTCTCAGCCAGGCCTCAACGACGACTGGAGTTATGTAGCCTAGACAGGGTGGCACTCGGGTGGATGCTGAGCGCTCGGTATCCAGAAGCTACTGGGAACAGTACCCCACGTAGGCCTCTTGGGTGGATCGGCAGGGCCACCGCATGTCTCCCACCCCAATCCCTCCCCTGACCCTCCTGAGACCTCAAAGGCCAGGCGCATCAGCTCCTCCAGGCTCCTGCCCCCATCCAGAGCTGCCAGTGCCAAAGCCACGTCTCGAAAGTCCACCAAACCCTCGGCATCCTGGAGGGAGAAACCCGGGCAGCATGAGGACCAACCCTGTGTTCTCCCTCTTGCCCTGGATTTTGGCTCCTCCCTCTTCTCCTCAGCAAGCACGGAGATGACCTGGTGCCTGCTTCCCCCCAGATCTGTGAGCTCTAAACTCTCCAGGATTCCTCATGGGTTCACTCATCCCCACGCCACCTGGTGACAAAGCTTTCCACAGGGATCTCCCGTAAATGTGAGGGAATCCCTCAGGAGTGAAGTTGTTAGCATCAAGTGTCTGACGTACCTGGCACTGGAAAAACTGGTTCTCCGCTGACTCAGCCTACCCGCTGGAGAACTGGTCTAGCAGACTAAAAGGGGGCCACTGGTGTAATTCCCTACCAAAAAACCCAAGGACACCTGCCATGGTGAAACCACGCCACTCCAGTTTTGGCTCCGCTCTCTATAGGCTAGGTGGAGAAGCTCTCCCTGACAGTCTGCCCTGAGCCAAGGAATCAGCGCCCCTGGCTCACTCTGAGGATGCTGAGAACCATGGTGTGCATCTCGAACCAAAGGGAGCTCTCAGAGGCCAGTGGTAGTCATTGGCAAATGTTAAGAATCTCCTAGGATTATTATAATGCAACAGGAACATATGGTTAAGTCCCAGGAAATCTATGGAGTGCCCACATTCTTGGGATAGCTCAGGAATCCCTCTGAGAAGCTGTGGGTTACTTTTAACAAGCATCGTAAAGACTGGAGTCTCACACCCATCGCCGTCTAACTGTCCCATGTTTTCCCCTCCAGAGGTTACCTTCCCAGCCAACTCCTCCCTGCGACCCGGAGGTGCCCACAACGTTGTACGGTCCCCCGTCTCTGCCAATCTCTAAAGTGGTTTCAGAAACTTAGGGTCCTCACTGACCAATTATTTCTCCATTGTTCCTGCCACAGCGATTAAGACATTGCTCGTCAATGCACCAGGTTACTCCATAAAAAACGAGTCTCCCGGTGGAGCTCAGGGGAGGAGCCCCCAACAGCTGCTGTGAGAACACCCCGTGCAGCTTCCAAGCTGGCCACCTCTGCGGCCAGTTGGACAGCGTCCTTCCAGCCTGCAAGTGTCAGCCGCAGGGCAGGGCCTGGGCTCTGGCCCATGTCCCAGCTCCTTTACCTGCTGGAAGTAGCTGAAGGCCCCAGCCGCTGTCTGCGGGTCAGAGAGCTGGAGCTGCTTGGCAAACTCCTCCCGGTTGATTCTCCGGCTGCGGCCTGGCTCTGCCCCGGCATCCACACGGCCAGGGGACAGCCTGCAATGGAGCAGTGTACTCAGCAGCTTCCTGAACACGCTGCCCGGGTCCGCAGCCACCCAGCACGGTGTACCTGTGTTCTCCTGATAAGGACTCTGACTCCCGGCCTCTGAGAGCCAGGCCTCCTTCCTCACTGCGCTTATTCCATAGCTTTCACTCTCTTTTCACCTCCTTCCTGTATTCTGTTATCCTTGAGACAAATTCCTCTACCTTCCCACTTGCTTTTTTACAACTTGCCTTCCTTCTTCCCATTTCTCTCTTCTTTCTTTTCTCCCTCCAGATGACTGTGCCGAACCCTCCGTTCAAGGTCACTTACCCGGCCTTCCGAAGCACCTTTCCCAGTTCCCAGAGCTGTGGCTCCAGTGCCACCTTCAGCCGGCCCACCACAATCACGGGCAAGCTGCCTACAAACTCACACTCGGTGGCTGGAATGCCCAGGGCCCTATGCGGTGGAGGGCAATGGAACGGGGGTGGGGTAGGGGTGGGGGTGGGGGTGGGAAGGGGAACAAGGTACGAGAGACATTACTGGGTCTGGGCTGCTGAACACGGAGGAGACCAGGCCTCTGAACCACCCTGAGCTCAGCTGTTCAGAGCCCATCCCCCAGCCCACGCCCCCACCCTGCTTGGAACCTCAGTCCTTCACCTGCCCTGGCCTTCCGATGCCACATCCGTGCTATAGGAAATAGTCCATGGGATACTCACTGTGCCATCACCCTCTGGACGTTGTTGGCATACAGGGTGGGGTTCCCGCTCTCCTCTGGGCTGGGGTGGTATACAGGCAGGAACTGAAACATGCATGGCTCTCTCTCATCATGACCTCAAAGCTGTGGGGGACCACCCCCCCTCTTCTCCCTCCAGGGGTTCAGCCTGGCAGTATGGGAAATGTGGGGAGGTATCCTACCTCCACGTCCACTATGCTGCAGGGCTGAGAGGCTGTGAGCCACAAGACCTTCAGTCTAAGAGAAGAGAGACCTCAGATGCTCAGCAGTCTCTAATCAGGGGGCCTCCCACCCTAAGGAGGGGGGTGGGAAAGTTCCACCCACTCATGTAAAGTGGCCCCCTAACCATCTGGTGGGCTGGGCAGGTGTGTAGCCGGGACACACAGGGCAGGGGCCCCTAACCACCCGGTGGGCTGGGCAGGTGTGCAGCCAGGACACAGAAGGCGGGAGGGCAAGAGAGAGGCTGGCAGGGACGGGCTGGGGATGACCTGCCAGGGACAAGGTGTGAGCAACAGCAGAAGAGGTGAGGCAGGCCTGCTGGTTCCCAAGCAGGGCCGCAGCGGGGAGACCACTTAGAACATGGCCGGGGAGTCAGAGGAGCTCGAACACGGCAGAAGAGTTGCAGGGGGGTGGCTGCAGGCACTTCAGGATCGTTTGGAGGTGAGAACAAACCGGGAAGCAGGCACCCCCTCCTCTAGAGTAGAGGTCTCTCAATGTGACAGTGACGAAGGTCTGTCTGCCTCGTCTGGAGACTGGAAGACGGGCCAGGACTTCTCTGGGGGCCCTGCTCCCACCCTCACCCCAGGGACCCTGAGACTCACACTCCAGGGCCCCTCCATGCCCAGCTGGTGGTATCCTGAGGAGAAGCAGAGGCCAGGGGACACATGTGTCACTTTTCATCCCGGCTGAGCCTCCTCGGGGAAAGCTCCCCCCTCCCCAGGTTCCCGTTCCCACCTCGCAAACCCATCCCACCGCCACAGGCAACGCTGCCACTGATTAAGGGCGGATGCGTGTTCCCGCATCCTCCCTTGGACTCAGACTCACCAGACTGTTGGGGTATTGGATGAGGACGGGCTGTACAGGAACCCCGGCGATGAAGGCTCCTGAATCCCAGTCCCACCCCCCAGCCCCAGACAGAGGTTAGTTCATGGAGGCAGCTAGAAAGCAAGAGTGTCAGGTTCTGGGATGGTTCTGAAATGACGTCTGGTCTGGCTCCACTTCATTATAGTTTTCTTTCTGACTCCCAGAGACGTCTCAGGGTTGGCCAGGAAGTTCTCTCTCTTCCTTACTGTCGCTGTGCCACTTCCTGGGCCATTCCAGAGTGCCCTCCAAATCTGGGGCTCCTTTTTCCCACAGCCCACCCACCCCCATCATTTTATTCACCTGGCTTGAACTTGAGCAAAGCCTTCTTGTTGGAACAGGTACCCTCAGGAAAGAATAGTACCTGGGGGGAGAAAACCCCTGGAGTGAGCTGGGATGGCCTGAACGGGAGAGAGGGGAGAAAAGCCTGTCTGGGAGCACATACAGGGGAGACTTTGACAGGCTTACCCACCTGGGGCCACTTGCCTCCGGAGGTAGCCCGTCTTCGGACCTCCTCCACCACTCTGCGCCGAGACGCCGGGTCATGCCGGGACACGAGGATGGCTTGGTTGAAGCGAAGAAGGGCTGGGGTCCAGAGAGAAGACGAGTCACTGGATTCCTACCCAGGGGCATTCAAATCCGCAATCTCTCCGCTCCACAGTAGGAGGCACTCGTTTCTCAGTGACCTCTTTGCCCTGGAGACCCTCCTTTCACCGTGCATTTCCTTGAGGCAAGTGATCTGAGGACCTCCCAACACCTGTGTGCACCAGCCCTTGGGTACTAAGGGGTATCCATTTGCATCTTACTCGCCAGCCACAGGCGATTTCCCTCCTGACCTCTCCCTTCCCTGGAGGCCCATTCTTCTCTCCAGAGCATCTCGGATTCCTGCCCTTTCTGGCTCAGAGTTGTCATCTCTTCCCTCCACCCCTCTAGTGCTCTCTCACCTCCAATTACAGGCACGGAAAGGTTCTCGGCTCGGGACACAACCTTGGGCAGGTCACAGGGCAGCAGAACGATGGGGTCAAAGAAAGTGGAGTGGGGAGCAGCAACAAGGACAGGGGCCTGAAGGCGAGAGGCCCGCTGGCCCCGGACACGAATTCGAAGGAAGCCCAGCAGGAAAAAGAGCAGGCGGCTGAGGCCCAGCACCCCATTGTGGCACACAGTCCTGCAGGGCAAGGCCAGGCATCAGCAGAGACGTGGTCCTGTCCCTCATCACGTCCAGGCTTAGGCACCCCAAAACACAGCTGCCCTTGCCTAGTCCTCCATTCCCCTGCCAAGGGGCTGGAGCCGGCCTACTTGGGACAGTCAGGGTGCACCACTGAGAGCTGAGGCCCTGGGTACTGGGTCTGAGCTGGGCTGACCCATGCTACCTGTCCAGGCTGAGGAGCAGCACCTCAGAACCCTTCCTCCCTTTCTTCTCCCTCCTTGAGAAGAAAGGGTAACAGAAGCAGAGAAGTAGGGTCTCTGGGGGCTGAGCCCCACTTACTTCCTCCATCCAGTAATTGGCTCCTGCAGCTGCTCCTCCGTAAGACCAGCTACTTGCAGCCAGGCGAAGGGCCAGAGGAGAAAGAGGACAATAAAGGCCAGGAGCACTCGGATGGGGGCCAATAGTGCCCCCAGGAGGCAGAACTGCGGAGGGTGGGAGAAAACGCCCCTTCAGGACTGGAAGACCCTGTCTCCACTGCTTCCTTCTCCGCCAGCAATGGGGCAGAGGGCCAACCCCCTGTAGATCGGGAGCCAGTGGCGGTGGTGTGGGCACCGGCGGGGACCCAAGGTGAGATGGAGACACCAATAACGGCGACAGGATAAAGGATTCATGGGATCCGACAGAATTTTTTTAATCATAGGACGCCTCCAGCCCTGGGTGAGGCTGTTCAGAGCATTTCATGATCCGTGCGGAGGCGCCCGGCGCGGGGCTTGACAGGGAGGGGCCTGGAGACAGGTGCCCTCCCCACGGCGCATTCCGCAAATAGCTCCCACGTCCAACAGCAGCCAGGTGCGCGGTTCTGCTACCTCGGCCCTGGGAGGTGGCGGAGGCTTGGAACACACAGGGGTCCACTGTCCTGGCCCAGGCCGACCTAGTTCCACTCCACGGCACTCCCCGGGGACCGGGGGAGGGGGGAGACGAGCTCCTGGCTCCGCAGCGCAGAGTCAGGGTTGCCAGGAGCCGGAGTGGCTCCGGGGCCGCCCCGGGGAGAGTGCGGGTAAACACTCCGAGCCCCAGGAGCCCGCCTCGGGCGGTGAGGGAGCAGACCTTGGACACTCCCTTCCCACGCCCGTCCCCACTTCCTGCAGCCGGGCCCCCGCTCGGCCGCCCCGCCCCCCACCAGGAGGTGCTGCAGTGCGGGGAGCGGGAGCCGGAGCGGGAGCCGGAGCCGGAGCGGGAGCGGGAGGAGGGGGTGTCTCGGGCTCCGGGGCTGCAAACCTCTTCCCTCTAATTAGGGCCCCGGAGACGCCCTCGGCAGGCCCGCGCCCCCACCCCCGGCTCCCCGTAGCCTCCACCTCGGTCCAGCTCGTCGGCCTCCGCAGCCCGGGAAGCGCAGTCCCCACGTCCTCCGTCCTCCCACGCCCTCGAGCTGCCCGTCGCCCACCCCCGCCCCTCCCACGTGCGCTGCTCCGGGCTCCCGCCCCGCAGGCCTCTCGCCCATCTTCTCCCGATTCGCGTCCCCGTCGCCGCCTGCGCCCTACACGGCCCCTGTGCCGGCCCGCGCGTCCCCCCGGCGCCCCCCGCTCACACGTTACCTTCACCCTCTGGAGACGGGAGAGACGGAGCTCATGCACGAAGGGGTTGGGGGGGGCCGCGGGCTCGCGGGGGGCGTCGCGGGCCCCCGGGCTTCCCTGGCTCATAGCGGCGCGACGAGGTGGCGGGGAGGGCGCCCCAGCCCCGACCCCGGGCCCGGCTCTGCAGAGCAGCGGCGGCGGCTGCAGCGCTCCGGCCGGGGCCCCGCCTGGTGCCGGGCGCCGGGGGGCGGGGAGCAGGCGGCGCGGCCCGGCCCGCGTTGCCAGGGCGCCGCCGAGGGGCGGGGCTTCCAGCGCCCGGGCGCCCCGGCCCCTCCGCGCCCGCCGCCGCCTCTCCGGCCATTGTTCGGCGGCGGCCGGCCTCCGAGGCGCGCTCGCCCCGGCCCGCGTCCCCGGGCGGTGCCCTCGGGAAGGGGGCGCGAGGCGGGCGCGGAGCTGGGAGCGTCCCTCGACCCCGCCCGGGCGTCGAGGTCGCCGCGGAGTGCGGGGCGCGGGCCGGGGCTGGCGCCGCGCCGGGGCTCGGCTGGGGGGCGGGCGGGGCCCGCTGTCCCGGTTCCGCCCGCTGCCCTCGCTCCACCCCCGCCGCCCCCCGCGGGCTCCGGCCACCCCTCCCCGCGGCCCGCCACCTCCACCGGTCGCGGCGTCGCCGTGGCGGGAGGCCTCGGGGCGCTCGTGCCCTCTGGCGGCCGCGGGGGCTCACCTCGGCCCCAACCCCCGCCCTCCCCGCCCCCGCCGGGGGCTTCCCCGAACCCGCGACGCCTGGCAGCCCGCGACGGGGCCGTGGGGCCGGGAGGCTGCGTGACCCGGAGGCGGCTTCTTTCCAGCCTAGTGTCTTCTCGGCGGGCGCCCTTGGATGTCTCCGGCCTCCTCCTCCGGCTCCAGCTCCGAACCGTGTCGGGACAGTCGTGAAGCGCCAGCGCCGGGCGCCAGGCGGTGCGGGGATCCGAGAAGCCGGAGCGGGGAGCCCAGTCCCGAAGATGACGCCGCGCCCGGCCGCACGAGAAGGCCGCGGCGGGTGGAGGAAGCCCGGGGTTCGCCCGCTGCTCTCGGGCTCCCCGGCGGGGGGCGGCGGGGGCGGGGGCGGGGGCGGGCCTCGGGGGCGGGGGCGGGGGCGCTCGCGCGGCGGCACAGCAGCAGCCTCCCGGCCGATGCTGGTCTCCTTCGGCTACCCCAGGTCCCCTCCCTCCCGGCCTCCTCGTGCGCGCGCTGCGTTCCGACCCGTGTTCCTGACAGCATCCGCATTCTCAGGGAAAGAGCGGGATATCCTAGTCAGAATTTATGTATTTCTTAAACTCTTAGAAAAGATTCAGGGGCTCACTTACCTATTAAAAAACTTAAAAATCGGGATCCCTGGGTGGCGCAGCGGTTTGGCGCCTGCCTTTGGCTCAGGGCGCGATCCTGGAGATCCGGGATCGAGTCCCACGTCGGGCTCCCGGTGCATGGAGCCTGCTTCTCCCTCCGCCTGTGTCTCTGCCTCTCTCTCTCTCTCTCTGTGACTATCATAAATAAATAAAAATTAAAAAAAAACTTAAAAATCATTTCCAGCTTTATTGAGAAATTACTGACATTACGTGTAAGTTGAAGGTGTCCAATATGATGATTAGGTACGTGTATACCTTCTATCTCCTTTCTAAGGGAGAGCAGGTTTCTATAAATCTTGGGTTTCCCCAGGTAGTTAAAATATTTTTATGATTTTTTTCTTCAATTAAGGCAAGTCGTTAAATGCAGGGTTACACATGATTTGCTTTTTATGCATTTAATATTTTATTTATTTACTTTTTTAAAATTTTTATTTATTTATGATAGTCACAGAGAGAGGGAGAGAGAGGCAGAGACACAGGCAGAGGGAGAAGCAGGCTCCACGCACTGGGAGCCTGACGTGGGATTCGATCCCGGGTCTCCAGGATCGCGCCCTGGGCCAAAGGCAGGCGCTAAACCGCTGCGCCACCCAGGGATCCCCTGCATTTAATATTTTAACATGAATTATCTATAACCGTACCAGGAAGAGTTATTAAGCATAGGACTCAAACCCATAGAGTAATAATAATTATATGTAAATTGCTATGTAATTAAATGAAGCATGACCACATATGATCAATGATGTACAAAGAAAGTTCTGATACTAATTTCTGATTCTATGGCATTGATGAAAATCCTTAGGCAATGCATCTGGTGCAGGTATCTGCTCTTTTATCATTGTCTTCTTCACCTTCTATGTCTTTTGCAATGTTCTTGCTCCTTGACACTTTCTGATGTGATGTCACTTCCTTGTTTCAGGTTTCTTGTCACTGGTTGCAGACCCAACTCAGTGTCTGTGACAGTTTTTAACACTTTAAATAAACCTTCATTAACTTTTTGCAAACATGTCCTGCAAATGTGCATGCTATTAGCTGCTCATTGCCTGGGTAGTTTCTTTGTCTTTGCACCTCTGCTCTCCATCTTTTTCTTTTTTTCTTTTTTTTTTTTTTTTCAATGTTCAGTTTCCTTTAATGACCCCCATCTCCCTGAAGGGCAGGTACAGGCAGCTAGGCGATGATGACAAGAGATGTTTACTTGAAGATCTTGCCCTGATTGAAGGTTTTGCCCACATGCTGGAAGGCCCCCTCCCAGGAAAAGTACTCTCGAACCAGCGTCTGGTTCTCCTCACTGCCAGGATCCAGTTTCCGCCACGTATAGGACTCGTAGTCCACCTGCCAATCTGGACTCAGCGGAAAGGCAAGCTCCTGGCCTCGGAAGACCCAGACTCCAGAAATGGAGCTGCTGTTGTTGGTTCCAAAGAGGATGACACTGGCAAAGGCATTCTTCCTCAGCTTGTCCAACTGTTGGAACATTCCAGTGATGAGGTTACAACTCATAAAGGTCTGAGTGAGCTCCTCAGGGAAGCAGTACTCAGCATACCACAGGGACCAGCCATCCTTATCGAAGTGCTCCCAGAAATACGGCAGTGCCACAGTGAGAGTGTCCTCATTGGAGTACTTGCGCTTAAATTCGTCCAACACAAAGGTACTCTTGGGCGGGTGAGCAAAGGGGTCTTTGGCCTTTGGCTCAGCAGCCAGTGCCTGCTCACATGCATCCATTTCCTCCTCAGGAGCAGGGGCAGCAGCCTTCTTCTCCTCTTTCCGCTCAGCCTGGGGCTTCTGCTTCTCTTCCCGAGAACCCTTCTCTTTCCGTGTCTTTTTTAGGTTGGCTCTCTGCAAACTTTTTAGCATCAAACTGGACCATCTTCTCACAGAGTTTCACCTCCCCCAAGACAGCCCAGAACTGGGGCTGGTTAATGCAGGTAAGGAACCAGCGGTTGGTATTGGGGAAGGCCTGGCGGAAAGAAGGCTCCAGGACCTGTTTATAGAGCCACAACAGGGTGCAGACAACTGTGATGTCAGCCAGTGTCACACGTTCGCCCACCAGAAAAGTCCTCGTCTTCAAATGAGTATCCAGGAGCCCCAGAATTCACCTCACTTCCTCCTTTGCATTCTCTGTGGCCTGCTTGTTGTGGTGCATGATGCCCAAGGTAGGAAGCACCCAGGTACTGGCTGGGGGCACTATGTCGCTATCAGCAAAGCTCACCCACTGCACCACCTGGGCTGCTGCCTCTGGAGTATTTCCCCGCAGCTCCTCATTGCTCACATAGTAGGCAATGGCATTGCTCTCAAACACACAGAATCCATCGTCACCCTCAAATGCTGGAACCTTGCCAGCAGGAAATTTACGGAGAAATTCAGGGGTGCGGTTGGTTTGGCCAAAGTGGAAGTGGGGTGGTGCGGAGAGCACGCGGACCTGAGCCCCGCTGTACTGAGCAGCAATGAGAGCCTTGAAGGCCCTCCAGTTTTCAGGATATGTGTACAGGGGCCCGGCCGCCGTGGTGATTCCGCAGAGAAAGCTCTCCATCTTTTTCTAACTTGGATGTGCTGGTACTGCCAGTGCTGGACTGATGGGATAGAGGTTCATTCATACTTTGTCTTTTTTATAAACTCTTTGGGATTTGTATTTTTTTTTTTTAGGTTTTATTTATTTATTCATAGACACACACACACACAGAGGCAGAGACACAGGCAGAGGGAGAAGCAGGCTCCATGCAGGGAGCCCAATGTGGGACTCGATCCCGGGTCCCCAGGATCACACCCCAGGCTGCAGGCAGCACCAAACCACTGCACCACCGGGGCTGCCCACTCTGGGATTTGTAGTGGACAAGTTGGTCCTTTCTCCCTGTTTCTCCTTAACAGAACCCTGATTCAGTTCAAGTACCTAGCTGCCTCACATGCCTGTTGAACTCAGGGGCAGTCAGTTTGGGTGAAATCTATCTGAGGTCATCCTTTTCTCTTGGTCAGTGGTTGGTTTGGAAAGGGTGTGCGACTCTGGACAGTGAGACATGAATGAATATCTGAGGAGCTTCTGGGAAGTTTCCATACTTTTCCTGAAAAATGCCTTACAAATTAACACTCTCTTTTTATCCTCTGGATATTTCTAGATGTGACACCTTTGACTATTGGAGCTATCTTGGAACTATCTGAAGATCAAGCATCACATTGGATCGCAGAGTGGTGAGAGGCAAAGAATCCGAATCCTTGATGACAGAATTGAGCCTCTGAGCAAACCTAATTGAAGTCTGAAGTACTTCTGGACAAAATAAATTTCTTTGTTCATTAGCCTAATTTAAGTCAGAGGTTCTGCTACATGCAAAAAAACCACTTTGGTTTTCTGTTGCCGTATAACACTTGCCTTAAAATTAGCAGCTTACGGGGCCTGGGTGGCTCAGCTGGTTAAGGGTCTGCCTTCAGCTTAGGTCGTGATACCCGGGTCCTGGGATTGAGCCCCACGTCAGGCTCCCTGCTTAGCGGAGAGTCTGCTTCTCCCTCTGCCTGTCTCTGCTCAGGTTCTTTCTCTCTCACTCATTCTCTTTCTCAAGTAAATAAATAAAATTTGAAAAAATACTAGCAGCTTATAACAGCCTCTATTTATTATCACTGTTTCTCCAGGTCAGAGGTCCAGCTTAGCTAGGTCCTCTGCTTGGGGTCTCACAAGGCTGAAGTTAAGGAGTTGCCAGGGCCATATTTTCTCTTTTGGAGGCTTGACTAGGGAAGGATCTGTTTCCAAGCCTCTTCGTTGTTGTCGGCAGAGTTCATTTCCTTGAGGCTGGAGAATTTATGATAGCTTGATTTTACTGCCAGCACCAGAGAGTCTAAACTCCAGCCTCTCTTAAAGGGCTCACCTGATTAGGTCAGACCCACCCAGGATATCACGTTTGATTAACTCAAAGTCAACTAATTAGGGACTACTACTACTAATACGGCTACATATATAATGTGAATTCTATCATTTATCCAGCTTGCAGATAATATTTGGCATTTATATTGATTTCTAGGCCCCTTGGAATTGCTCCATGCAGTAGTATACTTAGCATATTTGACCCTGAGGTGGGGACCTCATGCCAAAGAGCTTGTGTTCTCTCTCTGAAATGTCGGGGCACGTGCGAAGGCTGACATCTGCAAGCCAGGAAGAAAGCCCTTACTATAAACAGACTGTGATCTCAGACTTCCAACCTCCAAAGCTGTGAGAAAATAAATTTCTGTTTCTCCAGCCACCCATGGTATTTTGTCAGCTGAGACACTATCACTACGCCATCATTGTTTATGTCAAAGCTGTTTTAAATGTAGGAATACGGAGTTCTACGGAGGCTGGAGACACAAAGGATTCCCGAAGTAGTCTGGAATGATTCTGGACCTTTGCAAACTTTCTAAATGAATGGGAATTGCTCCTGAATCTCCTTGTGTCTGGGGGCAGTTGCACAAGTGAGAGGCCTTTGAGTTAAATTCCATGCAGATTGCAATGTTTATTAAAGTACAAGCAATAAAAGTGTTGAACTTGAAGCTTAGACAAATATTAAAACTCAAAACTAACCACAGCAATTGTTTAAAACTTGGATTCATAGGATATTTTTTTTTGGAGGAGTATTTGATCATTGACATTGTTCAGAATTGCTGATGCATAGTGATAATAAAATGCTGATTTCTAGCCCATTTAATTATTGCTTTTATGTTTTCTATGGACAACACACACTTTTATTGCCTTGCACCTGGGGCTGACCTCTTCATCAACCTGGCCGTGGGACCCTGCTGACTCCATGATCTCTTAGGTTCTTGTTTCATAGGTTGGAAACCACTGGTCTAGCTTGGGAGGCTGGGAAGATTTTGGGCTGACGTGTTTTACACACATTCATTGGGAGGCACCGGCCAGATCCAGGTCATTCATTGTCTAGTAGGCCTTTCAGAATGTGGATCTGGGGACACCTGGGTGGCTCAGGGGTTGAGCACCTGCCTTTGGCCCAGGGCGTGATCCCAGAGTTCTGGGATCGAGTCTTGCATCAGGCTTCCCCGCAAGGAGCCTGCTTCTCCCTCTGCCTGTGTCTCTGCTTCTCTCTCTGCATCTCTTATGAATAAATAAATAAAATCTTAAAAAAAAAAAAAAAAGAATGTGGATCTGGAGCTTGACGATGGAGATAAATATTTTGGAGAAGTCTGTGCATGTGGTAGGGAAATCAAAATTAGGAGTGTATTTCCCACATGCTTTTGAGATCAAATGCATTTGTTTGTTTCAGAGGTATCTTAAAGCAGGAGGGAATTCATGAATCTTGTCTGTTTCCAGTTTAATGAAATGATGTTTATTGAGCAACCCCTATGTACCAGACACCACACTAAGTGCTGGGAATATGTGCATATGCAAGGTGAGTTGGACACAGTCTCTGTTGTGGTCCTGGAACTTGAATTTCAGCTTCTTCATTCCATCTTATTCTTGAGCCAGGATTTATGTTGGACCATTTTACAAAATCTCAATCAGCAAGAAGCTCATTCTATACTAAGCCAGATTCTTGTTTTGGGAGCTAAGAAACTGGACTTCTCCTTGGTAGGGATAGCATAGTTTTTATGCCTTTATTCTAGATTCACCAAGGATGTCCTTAGGGGAATTAGAGATAAGGGGGTAAAAAAATCACAGTTAAACTTCAATATATTCAAAAATATTCAAGATAGATTTGAGATTGAAAAAAAAGGTTTTAAAAGGGGAGTTTACTGCTTAAGGGGACACATGAGCAAGGAAAGAGAAACAATTCCATCTCTGTGTCCCTGAGTGTACTATAGTGCTGAGTGCAACGTTTTCTGACATTTGAGTCTCGGATTTACAAAAAACACAAAAAACGAAAACTGAAACAACAGCACCACCACAATAGAGGATGTGAATCTCAGATGTCCCCTGTTCCTCTGCGAGGTCCTCAAGTCCAGGGACCTGGAATAAGGGCTCTTCATCACTGTACCCGAGTCACTGCTCCAAGGTCTGCGTTCCCTGTGGTCTTTATAGAATACTAGGCTCCTAAGCAAAAGAATGTCCTCGGTATTTATGAAGATATCACTATTGTCTGAGTTATTTCTTCCAGCGTTGGCATTAGATTTGCACTACTCTTTCCTGGGAATAATGGTATGAATTTGAGTTGTCAGATTGAGGTCAGTACAGAATAAAGTAAACAGCCTTGAACTCGCACAGCAACAGAGTTCATGGGACTTTGTTTGGGGCCCACAGCCACCCACCATGCCCACTTACCCCCTCTAATGTTGGCTATTCCACAGCCGTTCCTTCCAAAGGGTTCTGCTTCCTTCCTTTTTCCTTTCCCCTTAGAAATATCATTTAAGGTTTGATGAAAGATCCAAGAACAAGCCATGAAGTGTGGGAGAGAGCTAGGTCAGGGATTGCGTGAAGGTGGGGAGGAGTGGGTGGGGTGTGCAGAAAGGCCATGCAGAGCAGAGCTGGGGATCAGTGTGTTCCTGGGGCCCAGCACAGGGCCTGCCCGAAAGTAAGTGCCTTATCCTTGTTGGCTAAGTGCAAGTGACCTATAGTGCTTTTTCATGCCGTGTTTCACAAATTCTCTTGTTGGGTTCAGAATCAGAACACACAAGATGGTATAAACAAGACCAAAGAATTAAGATCAGGGAAAAGATACGTGAGAATAAACAAGATACTATATTCATTTCCTCTCGTTAGTTTTAAAATGGACTTTATCGAGGTCTATTTTACACTAATTTTTTCTCACCTTTTTTTTTTTTTTTTTTAAGATTTTATGTATTTATTCATGAGAAACAGAGACAGAGAGAGAGACAGGCAGAGGGAGAAGCAGGTTCCATGCAGGGAGCCCAATGTGGGACTCCATCCCTGGTCTCCAGGATCATGCCTTGGGCCAAAAGTGGCGCTAAACCGCTGAGCTACCCAGGCTGCCCTCTCACCTTTTTTTAAAATTTTTTTTTTAGAGATTTTATTCATTTATCACAGAGAGAGAGCGAGAGTGAGCAACCACACCAGCAGAGAGAGAGAGAGAGAGAGAGTGAACGAGCACACCAGCAGGGGGAACAGCAGACAGGGAGAGGGAGCAGCAGGCCCCCACTGAGCAGGGAGCCCCATGCGGGGCTCGACCCCAGGACCCCGGGATCACAGCCCCAGCCAAAGGCAGATGCTCAACCGCTGAATGCACAGGTTTTGGTGCAAAAGTCAATTTTCATTTCTCTGGGATCAATGCTTAGGAATTTGATGGTAATTGCACATTCAGCCCTATAAGAAACTGCCAGACTGCTGCATCCCCTTCCTATGGTCCCAGTGGCCTGCCAGAGATCCAGATGCCCACGTTCTCAATAGCATTTGGTGCTGTTACTACTTTAAAAAATTTTAGCCGTTTTAATAGGTGTGTGATTGTATCTCATGTTGGTCTTAATTTGCATTCCTATTATGGCTGGTGATGCTGAACATCTTTTTTTGGTCATAGGTTTTTAATCCTTCTTCACATACTTCTCCCTCTTAACCATGATACCGACTGAGACCACACATTAGCGTCCAGCCTTGAGTCCTAATTAATATCCTTTCTCCCCTTACTCTCTGTGGGAGGGTACTTACCTTTTGTAAAATCTCTGTGTGCGCCTGTGCGCTAGCATTGCCTGGGGTGAACACTAATAAGCCTGTTTATGACAAAGTATTTTTTGAATAGAAACCCGGTGTTTAGAGACATTGCCTACAGGTGACAAAAATGTTACAGTAAAGTTGTTAATTCACATTATGAATACCTCATCTCTAGAAATTTTTTACTCTAGTTGGATTTATTTATTTAAAGATTTTATTATGGGGCACCTGAGTAGCTCAGTTGGTTGAGCGTCTGCCTTTGGCTCAGGTCGTGATCCTGGGGTCCTGGGATTGAGCCCCATGTCTGGCTCCCTGCTCAGCAGAGAGTCTGCTTCTCCCTCTCCCTCTGCCTCTCCCCATGCTTGTGCTCTCTCTCAATAAATAAATAAAATCTTTAAAAATAATAATCATAATAAAATTTTTTTATTTTTTTAAAAGATTTTATTTATTTGAGAGAGACAGAGAGAGAATGCTCGCACACCTGCATGTGCAAAAAGTGAGGGGAGGGGAGAGGGAGAAGCAGATCCCCCCTTGAGCAGGGAGCTTGACTCAGGGCTGGATCCCAGGACCCTGGGATCATGATCTGAGCCAAAGCAGAGGCTTAACTGAGCCTCTTAAGATTTTATTTTTAAGTAATCTCCACATCCAGTGCCAGGCTTGAACTCAACCCCAAGACCAGGAGTCGCATCCTTGAGCGACTGAGCCAGCCAGGTGCTCCTATAACTGGATTTTAGAGTTTATTTTATATCTTGGGGCACCAATTAGCCTTACTCAGAAGCTTTGTGATGTGTACTCAGGAGTTAGGCCCTAGATTCAAACCAATAGAGATTTTAACTCCTGGTTTTGTCATTTCTGAACTTTGTAATCTTTTTTTTTATAATAAATTTATTTTTTATTGGTGTTCAATTTACCATCATACAGAATAACACCCAGTGCTCATCCCGTCAAGTGCCCCCCTCAGTGCCTGTCACCCAGTCACCCCCACCCCCCACCCATCACTGGAGGTTTAGAAACTTGATTAGATTTAGTTGAAACAACTTTGGTGAGAATGTATCATACTTAATGCTGTGTATTTGCTCCTGCATTGTCTAAGGGGACAATAATGCCCGGTTGTTCTACCACTAGTGAGGGTTAAGGTGGTGAACACCAGATGACTGCACCAAATGGTACATGTTTTCACCTTTAGTGATTACTAACTAATCTGTGGCTTTAGGTTATTTAGCTATTGCTGTATAACAAACCATCTCAAAACCAAGTGGCCTCGAATAATGATTTGTTTAGGGTTGCCTGAGGGTTGGCAATTTGAGTTTATTTATTTTAAAGATTTTATTTATTCATGAGAGAGAGAGAGAGAGAGAGAGAGCACACAAGCTAGTACACAAGGGGAGGCGAGCAGAGGGAGAGGGAGAAGCAGGCTTCCTGCCCAGCTGGGAGCCCAACATAGGGCTCGATCCCAGGACCCTGGGATCAGGACCTGAGCCAAAGGCAGATGCTAAACCAAACTGAGCTACCTAGGTGCCCCTTAAGTTGAGTACAGAGGTCATGGTCTAAACATCTAGGGTCAGCCGTGGATTGGCTAGGTGGCTTTGTTCCTGGATGTTGGCTCACTGCTGCTCGTGACACCTCGAATCTCCTTGCAGGCTAACATGGGCTTATTCTCATGACAATGGTAGGGTTCCAAGAGACTAAGAGGAGGTGAGTAAGGTCTAGATTAGGAACTGACACTGTCATGTCTTCCATGTTGCATAGGTCAAAACAAATCACTAGGCCAGTCAAGATTCATGGGGTAGCTCCATCCCTTGGTAGGGGAGCTACAAAGTCACATTACAAGGAGCATGGCTAGAGAGGGGAGAAGAATTGAGACCATTCTTCACAATTTGGCATAATAGGCACCATGTTTCCTACCAGTCTCTCCTGATGATTTTGGCATCCATTGATGGTTCCCACTTGAGTCAGTTTGACATTGTGGTGACAAAAGGGTAACTTCTTTTTCTTCTCTCTCTCTCTCTTTTTATTGAAGTATAGTTGAGATACAGTGCTACATAAAGGGTGATTTCTTAATTCAACCATTTTCTTATATTTTCTAGGTATCATTCATCTGTAAAAGGAGCCTTCCTCAACATCAAAAAAACAATTTCCAAGAAGACACATGAAGAGGTGTTCAGCATCATTAACATCAGGGAAATGCAAATTGCAATCACAATGAGCTATCACCTCACACCTGTCAAAATGCCTGGCATCAAAGAGACAAGAAATAACAAGTGTTGGTAGGGATGTGGAGAAAAAGGAACCCTTGTTGCCTGTTGGTGGGAATGTATATTGGTGCAGCCACTGTGGAAAACAGTATGGAGTTTCCTCAAAAAACTAAAAATAGGAATCCCATACAATCTAGTAATTCCACTACTGGGTATTTACCCAAAGAAAATGAAAACAATAATGGAAAAGGTATATGTTTACTGCAGCATTATTTACAATAGCCAAATATGGAAATAACCTAAGTGTCCATTGACAAATGAATGAATAAACAAAATATTGTGTATATATATATATATATATATATGTATACACACACACACGCACACACACACACCAACACCACACTGGAATATTATACAGCCATAGTAATGCGATTAGATTGTGCCTTTTGTGACATGATGGACCTAGAGAGCATTATGCTAAGTAAAATCAGACTGAGAAAGACAAATACCATGTGATTTCACCTACATGTGAAATCTAAAAACAAAACAAAACAAAAGAAATGAACAAGAAACAAAAAAATTAACAAAACCCTCCAAATCCCACACTCTTAAATACAGAGAACACGCTGGTGGTTGCTAGAGGGGAAGGTTTGGGGGGATGGTAAAAACAGGTGGAGGAGAGTGGGAGATACAGGTGATGCAATGGATAGGTTATGGGAATACAGAGCACAGCATAAGGAGTACAGTCAATGACATTAATAGCATTGTTTTGTAAGAGGTGGTGGCCACAGCATAATGTGTAAACTTTGCCAAATCACTCTGTTGTACACCCAAAACTAATGTGACATCGTGTCCACTATACTCAAGTAAAAAGATTTTAAAAGAGTAACTACAACACACACACAGAATCATGAAAAATCGGAATAAAAGATGTGCAGTCTACTTTCTAGAGGGACCGATTATTACAATTTTGTACGGATTGTCTCAAATACATAAACATACATGCAATACATGTATGCAACAAAAACGAGATCTTCCCTTATAGCACATTCAGATTTCAGGTATCTTTGAAATATCAGAGAAAATATCTTACACTAGAAAAAGACTACTATTTAGGAACACCTAGGTGGTTCAGTGGTTGAGCGTCTGCCTTCAGCTCAGGGTGTGATCCCGAGGATCCTGGGATCGAGTCCCACATCGGGCTCCTCACAGGGAGCCTGCTTCTCCCTCTGCCTGTGTCTCTGCCTCTCTCTGTGTGTCTCTCGTGAATAAATACTTAAAATCTTTATTAAATTTTATTTATTTATTTATTTATTTATTTATTTATTTATTTATTTTTTATTGGAGTTCGATTTGCCAACATATAGTATAACACCCAATGCTCATCCTGTCAAGTGCCCCCCTCAGCACCCATCACCCAGTCACCCATCCCCCTGCTCACCTCCCTTTCCACCACCCCTTGTACGTTTCCCAGAGTTAGGAGTTTCTCATGTTCTGTCACCTTCTCTGATATTTCCCACTCATTTTCTCTCCCTTCCCCTATAATCCCTTTCACTATTTTTTATATTCCCTGAATGAATGAAACCATGTAATGTTTGTCCTTCTCTGATTGACTTACTTCACTCAGCATGATACCCTACAGTTCCATCCACATCGAAGAAAATGGTGGGTATTTGTTGTTTCTAATGGCTGAATAATATTCCATTGTATGTGTAGACCACATCTTCTTTATCCATTCATCTTTCGATGGACACTGAGGCTCCTTCCACAGTTTGGCTATTGTGGACATTGCTGCTGTGAACATTGGGGTGCAGGTGTCTTGGTCTTTCACTGCATCTGTATCTTTGGGGTAAATCCCCAGCAGTGCAATTGCTGGGTCGTAGGGCAGGTCTATTTTTAACTCTTTAAGGAACCTCCACACAGTTTTCCAGAGTGGCTGCACCAGTTCACATTCCCACCAACAGTGCAAGAGGGTTCCCCTTTCTCCACATCCTCTCCAGCATTTGTTGTTTCCTATCTTGTTAATTGTCACCGTTGTCTTGTTAATTGTCACCGTTCTCACTGGTGTGAGGTGGTATCTCATTGTGGTTTTGTTTTACATTTCCCTGGTAGCAAGTGATGCAGAGCATTTTCTCATGTGCTTGTTTGGCCATGTCTGTGTCTTCCTCTGTGAAATTTCTGTTCATGTCTTTTGCCCATTTCATGATTGGATTGTTTGTTTCTTTGCTGTTGAGTTTAATAAGTTCTTTATAGATCTTGGATACTAGCCCTTTATCTGATGTGTCACTTGCAGATATCTTCTCCCATTCTGTAGGTTGTCTTTTAGTTTTGTTGACTGTATCCTTTGCTGTGCAGAAGCTTTTTATCTTGATTACGTCCCTATAGTTAATTTTTGCTCGTTTCCCTTGCCTTCATAGATAAATACATAAAATCTTTTAAAAAAAGACATAGGTAATGTAGATCCAGCATGACCACCACTTTCACATCTAACCAGCCAAGTCACACTTAAATCTTGTGACTGTCCTTCGATCACAGTATGTCGCCCTGAATTGGTTCCTGACCACTCACTCACAATTGGTTGGACCTGCTCACTCTCATCATCCCCATGTTCACCTCCTGCCACTCACTCTTTCTGCCTCAGTTATGCCAGATGTCTTTCAGTTCCTTGAACTCACTGCATTTGTCGTGCCTCCTGGATGCTGGAGGGATGCTAGTTCCATCTCCTGAATGCTGGGCCTCATCTGTCCTTGCCCTAGCCTGGCCTAGGTCTAACTATGTCTTGTTCATCCTCAGCTCAGCCCCTGTACTCACCCACTGCCTCCTCGGGGAGCCCTTCTCCGACTTGCAGGCTGCCTTATGGTCCTGCTTCATGTCCTGTAGTGCTAGAAATGAATTGAATGTCTCTACGCATTTTAGGCTGTAAGTACCAAGAGGACAGAGCCACTGTGTCTCCGTTGTCCATCACCGCATCTTCAGGGCTGGCGTAGCATTTGGTGCAATGTAGGTACTCAAGGAATTTTTGTTTAATGGGAAAAAAATGGAACAGCGTCCTGGAATACTGGAAACCTATCACAATCCTGTTCCTGACCATCCCCTCAGTCTCTTCCCAACCGTTTGGCACCTGAACACATTGCGGTGGACCCTGTTGATGTTCTGCCTACATCCCCTTGGAACTCTTAGTAAAACATTTCTTAATACTTTTTAGTGGCCAGCACCTTCAAGTGTCTTAGGAGGACTGTCTGTGGGTTATTACAACCCCTTCCTCTAGCCATTTTCAAGTACAACTGACAAATAGAAACCCCCTCTATTGAGGGTGTACAGTGTGATGATTTGATATATGGATACACTGTGACATGACTACCTGATTACCACGATTAAATTAATCAACATATCCACTATCTCACAAAGTTAGTTTAAAAAAAATTTCATTTTTGAGTGATCTCTACACCCCACGTGGGGCTTCAAGATCAAAAGCCGCATGCTCTACCTGCTGAACCAGCCAGATACCCCTTGCTTTTTTTTTTTTTTTTTGGTTGTAAGAACACTTAAGATCTACTTTGTTAGCGAATTTCAAGTATACAATTAACTATTACATCTTATATCCGGAACTTACTCATCTTATAAATTAAAATCATACCCTTTGACCAACATCTTCCCATGCTCCACCCCGCGCCGGCCCCCAAACCCTAGCAGCCGCTGCTCTATTTTCTGGTTCTCTGAATTCACCTTTTTTTAGATTTCATACGTAAGTGAAGTTATACAGCATCTGCCTTTCTGTATCTGGCTTGTCTCACTTAGTCTGACTTTGGATACACAGTCAAAGGAAATGCCACCAGCACTGGAGCTGCTTCACTCAGGCAAAGGCCAAGGGAATGCTCAGGCATTGACATTCCTTCAGGCCTGCGCTCCAGTCCTTAGCCACTGCAGAAGTATGAGCGCTCAACTCCCTTGGCTCTACTTGGGATAAACTTTAAACTCTGAGCTGTACTTCACATGCAATTGCCCCCATTCTTGGCTCTCTCTCCTCCCTGTTCAGTTTCCCCAACTCCCTTACTAGTTTCTCTTGGGAGCATTTTCTTTCTTTTTTTGCAGAAACTCAGGAAATACTGCTCCAGTGACTCATTTAAAAAAATTAACTTTTTAATTGAGAAATTGATGTATAACATTGGATTGGTTCTAGATGTACAACATAGTTATTATTTAATTGTATTTTTAAACAACTGAGGCATAATTGACATATAACATTATATTAGCTTCAGGTGTACAGCATAATGACTTGACATTTGTATATGTTGTGAAATGATCACCGCAATAAGCTTAGTTGACATTCATCAATGCACATAGTTACATGTTTTTCTTCTTGGGATGAGATCTACTTTTTTTTTCTTTTTTAAAAGATTTATTTATTTATTCAAGAGAGAGCCTGCATGCCAACGAAGGGGGAAGGGCAGGCTCCCCCCTGAGCACAGAGCCCAGTGCAGGGCTCACTCTCACGACCCTGGGATCATGACCTGAGCTGAAAACAAAGGTGGGATGCTCAACTGTCTGAGCCACCCAGGCACCCAGAAGCCTACTTAAAAAAAAAAATTATTAAAAATAAATAAATAAATAAATAAATAAATAAAATTATTTATTTATTTAGAGAGAGAGAGTGTGTGTGAGCAGGGGGAGGAGCAGAGGAAGAGAGGGAATTTTTTTAAAGAAAGGTTTTTATTTATTTGAGATAGAGAGCTAGAGAGAAAGAGATCATGAGCAGAGGGAGGGACAGAGGGTGAGGGAGAAGCAAGCTCTCTACTGAGCAGGGACCCCAATGCGGAGCTCCATCCCAGGACCCCAGGATCATGACCTGAGCTGAAGGCAGATGCTCAACCAACTGGGGCACCCAGGTGCTGAGAGACAATGAGAGAGAGAGAGGAGGGAGGGAGGGAGAGGAAAATTTTAAGCAGAATCCAAGCTAAGGATGGAGTCCCACAGAGGGCTTGATGCCCTGACCCTGAAAACAGGACCTGAGCCAAGATCAAGAGTCTGCAGCTTACCCAGCTGAGCTACGCAGGCACTCCTGGAGATCAACTTTTAAAAAAACATCTCTTTTAAGATCTACTTTCTTAGCAAGATTTGAATATACAATATTATATAGTAAATTGTACCTTGAAGTCTAATTTATTTATTTATTCATTCATTAATTTTTAAGTAGGCTCTAACCCCAACATGGAGTCCAATGTGGGGCTTGAACTCAGGAGATGGAGATGAAGACCTGAGCTGAAGTTAATAATTGGATGCTTAACCAACTGAGCCACCCAGGTGCCCTTCAAGTCTACTTTTAAGATCTATTCTTTAAGCAACATGCAAACATATGCTAAGGTACTGTAAACTACAGTCACTGTTGGTCACTACATACCCAGGACATATTTAGCTTGTAACTAGAATTTTGTACCTTTGGACCACCCTCACCCATTTTCCCACCCCCCTCACCTCTAGCAACCAGTTATATGTTCTCTGTATCAATGAGTCCTATTTTTTTTTTTAGATTCCGCATATAGATAAGATCATACAGTATTTATTTTTCTCTTTCTGACTTATTTCACTTAGAATGATGCCCTTGAGGTCCATCCATGTCATCACAAGTGGCAAGATTTCCTTCTTTTTAATAGCTGAATAATATCCTATTGTGTGTGTGTGTATCTACATATGTTACATTTTCTTTATCCATTCATCATCAGTGGACACAGGTTATTTCCATGGTTTGGATATTAGTAATACTGGATATAAGTAATGCTGGTTTGGATATAAGTAATGCTGCAATGAACATGAGGTGCGGATATCTTTATCAGATAGTGATTTTTTTTTCCTTCAGTTAAATACCTAGAAGTGGAATTGCTGGATCATATGATAATTCTATTTTTAAAAAGATTTATTTATTTGAGACAGAGAGCGAAAGGGGGGGGGCAGCAGGAGAGGGAGAGAGTATTTAAGCAGACTCCTCACTGAGCACAATGCCTGACATGGGGCTCTATCCCATGACCCTGAGATCAAATCTGAGCCGAAACTAAGAGTCTGACACTCAACCAACTGCACCACCCAGGTTCCCCGTGATATTCTATTTTTAATCTCTTGAGGAACTCCACTGTTTTCTATTTTTTTTTTTATTTTTTTTATTTTTTTATTTTATTTTATTTTTTCACTGTTTTCTATTGTGATTGCACGAATTTATGTTCCTACCAGCAGTGCACAATGGTTCCTTTTATATCCTCATCAACACTTGGGGAGCACTTTCTTTTTTCTTTCTGGATAAAGAATTTTTTAAAAAATTCAAATTCGATTAGCCAACATATAGTACAACCTTAGTTTCAAATGTTGAGTTTAGTAATTCATCAGCTGTGGATAACACCCAGTGCTCATGATGTCACATGCCCTCCTCAGTGCCCATCACCCAGTCACCCCGTCTCCCCCACACCTCCCTTTCCACTACTCCTTGTTTGTTTCCCAGAGTCAGGAGTCTCTCATGGTTTGTCACCCTCTCTAATTTTTCCCATTCAGTTCCCCTCCTTTCCCCTATAATCCCTTTTACTATTTCTTATATTCCCTATATGAATGAAACCATGTGCTGATCCTCCTTCTCTGGCTGACTTACTTCACTCAGCATAATACCCTCCAGTTCCATCCACATCAAAGCAAATGGTGGGTATTTGTCATTTCTGATGGCTGAGTAATATTCCATTGTATATATAGACCACACCTTCTTTACCCATTCATCTGTCGATTGATACCGAGGCTCCTTCCACAGTTTGGCTTGTGGGCATTGCTTGCTGCTTGTGAACATTGGGGTGCAAGTGTCTCGGCTTTTCACTGCATCTTTGGGGTAAATCCCCAGCAGTGCAATTGCTGGGTCATAGGGCAGCTCTATTTTTAACTCTTTGAGGAACCTCCACACAGTTTTCCAGAGTGGCTGCACCAGTTCACATTCCCACCAACAGTGCAAGAGGGTTCCCTTTTCTCAAGGGGCATTTTCTTAATAAATCAGCTGAATTTGAATCTTTGTCTCAGCCGACTGCTATACCTCCTAAGGCCCACAAGCCTGTTTCTGACTCAAGGCACTTACTTTGCTTTGGCTTCCTTCCTTCCTTCACTAAGTCTCTATTTAACTGCTGTCCCCTCAGAGAGGCTGTTCTGAACTCCAGATACACAATAGCACCCTTCCTTCCTTCTCATTCTGCTCCTGTTGGCTTCCATCTCAGCAACTTGTTTTATTTTTAGTTCACAGCGGTAATTACTCTTTAAAGTACATGCTTACCTTTTTGTCTACCACTTCCCTATTTCCCTGGCATCTGCTCCATGAAGGCAGGACCTTTGTCTCTTTTATTATTGCTGCTCTAGAATGGAACACCTAGTGGCACTTAATAAAAATCACTGGGATGAATTATTGTTCCTTCTTTCTTTAAGTTCAATTTGCCAACGTACAGTATAACACGCAGTGCTTATCCCATCTAGTGCCCTCCTCAGTGGCCATCACCCAGTTGCCCCATCCCCATTTCCTCCCTTATTATTCTTTAATACAGCAGGGAAATGTAGTAGTAGAAATTTTGGGTCAAAGGAAGAAAATAAAAATTCCACTATTAAAACTTACATTTTCTTGAAAATTGTACATAATCTTTAGAGCTACTCATAATTTTTTGTTATTTTTTTATTTTGCAACTATTTGTCAGAAATGAGTATTTTATTTTAATTTATTTTTTAAAAGATTTTATTTCTTTATTCATGAGAGAGACAGAGAGAGAGGCAGAGGGAGAAACAGGCTCCTTGCAGGGAGCTCAGTGAGGGACTAGATCTCCCAGGACCCCAGGATCACGCCCTGGGCCAAAGGCAGACACTTAACCACTGAGCCGCCCAGGTACCCCTTCCTGGCTATTTTAAAGCAGGGAGTGTGGTAAGATGGGAGGTGGAAGGGTCATTTTTTCTTCCCTCCTGACATTTCCTTCTTTGTAGATGGACATCCACCCGCCCAACACTGTGGAGGTGGAGGATGTGGTACCATATCTGGTGGGTGACCTTGGAAGGTGGAAGTGGACATGCCTCTCTGTCTTCTCTGCCCTTGGACAGTGCTTGGTTCTCTCTGTTCCTCTAGGCACTAAGTTACTTAATCCCCTTCACTTGGGTAGGGCTGTGGGGGCTCAGCACTGATTGACTTGGGTGAGTTTAATTTGGGGTTCAGAGCACCTGGGTGGCTTAGTGGTTGAGCATCTGCCTTTGGCTCACATTGTGACCCCAGAGACCCGGGATCAAGTCCCACATCGGGCTCTCTGCATGGAGCCTGCTTCTCCCTCTGCCTGTGTCTCTGCCTCTCTCTGTGTCTTTCATGAATAAATAAATAAAATCTTGAAAAAATAATTTGGGGTCCAGCATTGGAAGCTTGTGTAGCTATCATACTTGTATATGATATACTTGGCCATCAGCTTTATCACTACCAAAAGTGTCATTTGACTTCCAACTATCTTATTTATTGCCTCTATCCTTACTGGTGATAAGGAGGGAGGGGTTATAATTCTGGGGTCATCTCAAACCTTAGCAATATTTTTGGTAGCACTTCTCTTAGTTCTTAGAAACAATGTTAATGGGGTTTTATTCTAAGTTTTTCTCAGGTAGGAGCATCTGGTTGGTTGGTCATTCACAAAAATTACAGTAGGTGGCAGACACACTCTAACCTCCATCCACAGCCATCCTATGGAGGAACTACCCAGTTTTTGCAATGCCCCATTAGAAATCACACCGTCTTCATTTAAGCTTCCATAACAGAGTGCCACAGACTGGCTGGCTTTTATTATTTATTTATTTATTTATTTATTTATTTATTTATTTATTTATTGTTTTCAAGAATTTTTTTTTAATAATAAATTTATTTTTTATTGGTGTTCAATTTGCCAACATACATTTTTTATTGGTGTTCAATTTGTTCAATAACACCCAGTGCTCATCCCGTCAAGTGCCCCCCTTAGTGCCCGTCACCCATTCACCCCCACCCCCCGTCCTCCTCCCCTTCCACCACCCCTAGTTCGTTTCCCAGAGTTAGGAATGGCTTTTAAATGACAGAAATTTATTTCTCACAGTTCAAGAGGCTGGAAGTCCAAGATTGGGGTACCGACATGGTTAAAGTCTGGTGAGGACCCTTTTCTGGGTGCTGACTGTTCACTGCACCCTCACATGGTGGAATGAGAATGAGAGTACTCTGGCTTTCTTTAAGGACCTGAATCCAACTTATGAGGACTCTACCCTCATGACCTACCACCCCCCAGAGAACCCACCTCCAAATAGCATCACATTGAGATTAGGGTTTCAACATACAGATTTTGAGGGGGACACAAATAATCAGTCATTTGGCAAAGCATCTAGTTTAGGCTATTTAAGCATGGATCTCTTTGGTTCTTTCCCTCTCCCCACTTTTTTTAAAATTTAAATTCAATTTTCCAACAGATCCCATTGGTTCTTATCTCGAAGTTAGCAGCCTTTTGAATGTTTGTAAAGCATGTTGAAGGAGTTAATTGTTAGTAGATTTTATTTTTTGAAAGAGTCAGAAGTGTTTGAGAGCCAAGTCTTTCAAATAAGAAAAGCCATTGAACTGAGTTTTTGATGTGCGGCAGGATAATTTTTGGAAGTATTAATTTGCATTTTGCCATATATTTATTTCTACTTCTCCAGTTGGAGTGCATAGCCAGGCCCTTAAGAACTTCCTTGGTTCAGATATTTTTTGCAGGATAGAAATACAAATTTTGATGTCAATAAGTCTTTTTTGATTTTGATAGAGTATCACTTCCACTGAATATAGTTTATGGCCTGGATGCATAGAAAAAGAAGAGAATAGACAAACAGAGAGTTAAAAGATACTAGAGACTGGGAAGGAGATAAAAGTCACTGGAACTTGTGCTTGTTAGAAGTGGAAGGCATGGGTGATCTGTGGCAGTAGGAGGAAACAGCTCATTCATTTATTCATTTGGTTCGTATGGTTAATTTATTATTTTCTCAGGCTCAACTGCTATTCCAGATAGTTCAAGAAATAAGTTAAACTTTCTTACTGTCTTACTAACTGTCCCAACTTAGTACTTAGATGCTGGGTCTGCCCATCAACTCTTGTAGTCAAATTATGGCTTCATTGGTATTACGGAATGATTATCCTTTATCACATAAACAGCAAGAGCCATATTTCTGTCTATGGATTTCCATGCAACGAGCAAAATAAAGACCATTTTTATACCTAAGTTTATCTTTACTAGAAGAGAATCTCCTGAAAGGTCACATACTAAACATCTAAATTGTTCTGTTTCCCAATCCAGGCTAGAAAAATCACACCAACCATATGCTATTTTGCCACAAAGTGAAATTGCTTCCATTGACACAAATATTCCACTTGCTATAGACTCTAAAACTTTCTGATTTTCCTCTGGTTTGATACTTATTTCTAGTTGTTGGTTTGTTTGCAGGTAAATGTAGAGTCCAGTGGAAGTTCCTAAATGCATAGTTCTGTGTAAGACTCAAGTTCCTAATCAAGATACTTGTTCTTTTTGAAGACCTCTTGAAACAAAGGGGAGGCTTGATGTTAATGGAGACCCACAGTCTCTTGGGAGCCCCAAACCAGAAAAGCAGGAGAGGACAGCTGTAACCACAGGCTGGAAGGGGGTAAATTTACTGTTGTCACACGGAGGGTGTTGGGGGTTTTCTCTCCTAGAGAATTTATTTTCTGTGAGTATATATGAGATTGACATGACTGTTGGTGGTTGCAAGGGATTCTCAATCCAGTCTCTATCATTCCAAGCAGACATGCTGTAACTTGTCCCTTTCCTGATGGCCAGAGTCCTATCCCAGTTCAGACACAGAAGGTATTTATTTATTACCAAGTAAATAAAAACCTAGGGCAATGACATGACATAATGTGGTCTCCATGCAATATATTATTATTTATATCCAGGACTGTTAATTAGCAATCTTACCTACCAGAATAGAAGCCTATGCAGTAATTAGTGTCCAGGATAATTTTGGTTAAATTTGGGGATTTCTAATACCAAAGTAGATATTATGAAAATCTTGGCCACCCCTGATATCGTTTTAGTTTTTCTCTCCTTTTCAACTTTCTTAGGGTTCTTTCTTTCTTTTTTTTTTAAAGATTTTATTTATTTCTTCATGAGAATACACAGAGAGGAGAGAAAGAAAGAGAGAGAGAAAGAGAGAGAGAGAGAGGCAGAGGGAGAAGCAGAGGGAGAAGCAGAGGGAGAAGCAGGCTCCATGCAGGGAGCCCAATGTGGGACTTGATCTCGGGTCTCCAGGATCAGGCCCTGGGCTGAACTTGGTAGTAAACCGCTGAGCCACCCGGGCTGCCCTCTTAGGGTTCTTTTCACTGTAATTTCTCTCTCTCTTCCTCTCTCCTCTTTCCCCCACTTTTCTTATTTAAAAATGCCTCATGTTTGGAAAATCTCCTTGGGCCAGGTCTCAGCTAAAGAGTTTCTCAGGGAAACCTTTTCTTTCATTTTTTTTATTATAAATTTATTTTTTATTGGTGTTCAATTTGCCAACATATAGCATAACACCCAGTGCTCATCCCGTCAAGTGCCCACCTCAGTGCCCGTCACCCAGTCACCCACCCCCCGCCCACCTTCCCTTCCACCACCGTTAGTTCGTTTCCCAGAGTTAGGAGTCTTTCATGTTCTGTCTCCCTTTCTGATATTTCCCACTCATTTTTTTTTTCTCCTTTCCTCAGGGAAACCTTTTCTAATGCCCAGATTAGATTAGAAAGCTCTAGTCAAAGTATTCATAGCTCATACAATCCGTTTACTCATTAATTATGGTGTGAATGGAATCACGTTTATATTTTTAATGTTTGTCCTCCTCTCTGTCATTAGAGTGGATGAGGGCAGAGGCATATCTGTTTCTGTCATTGCTAAATTCCCAGGGCTGGCACATGTAGTAGGTCTCAACAGTTAATTGTTCCCTTTATTAAGGTTAAAACAAAACAAAACACTTGGCTTTTTGTTGTTGTTGTTTTTATTTGTTCTCTATTTCATCAGTTACCCCAAGTATATTTATGTACAATACAGAATATTAAAGCTTATCTGGAAGAGACTGTCAAAGCTTATCCAGTCCAATTCTCTGCCCTTTCCCCTTAATTTTTTTAAGCTGTTTTTTTTTTAAATTATTTATTTATTTATGATAGTCACACACACAGAGAGAGAGGCAGAGACATAGGGAGAGGGAGAAGCAGGCTCCATGCACCGGGAGCCCGACGTGGGACCCGATCCCGGGTCTCCAGGATCGTGCCCTGGGCCAAAGGCAGGCGCTAAACCGCTGCGCCACCCAGGGATCCCTCCCCTTAATTTTAAATAGGAGATCTGAAGCTCAGGTAGGTGAAGTGACTTCCACATGGTCACAACAAACACAGGTGCCAGAGCTACAACCCTCAGTCTAAGTCTTCTTCCCTCTGTTACATTGGTTCCCCTTCCTTCCTCCTGTTTTTGTCAATCCAAGCATCTAATAAGTAAGGAGAAACTGTCCGAGATGAAAGGAATGCTTCTCTTATATTTAGTTTAGTCCAAATATCTTTAAGCTTTCAAAGCATCATACGGGGACTTTATTTATTTATTTATGTATTTATTTATGTATTTATGTATGTATGTATGTATGTATTTATCTATCTTATTATTATTATTATTTTTAATATTTTACATTTGGGGATGGTTTAGAAATATTTTTGAAGTATAGGAAATAGCTAAGGGATAAAGTTTTTTTCATCATTTATCATTAAAGGGCCAGGAACACATAAAGACAGCACAGCCTTGATGGTGTGACTTTTCTTTGAGTCACACTGTTATGATGGGAAGGAGGGAAAGGCAGGATAAGGGTAGTACCTGGGATGCTAGACTGATCTGATATGGAATTCATAATCCCATAGATCTCTGAGGCTGTTCTGGCTAGTAGTTAACTAGTCTTCTCTTCCCTTAACAATACGTGAGCCTTCCTAAAACAATACAATTTTCTTAGAGAAAAATGCTTCACCCAGACAAGGAAATAGGGATTTGCAAAAGCCGTCCTAAGCAGAAAGAATCACGAGAGGTAGTAGGATCATAGGTATTCCAGAGAGGATATTAGCTCAGTAGCCAAGGGTGCTATTACAGGAGCTCTCCTTATTCTCCTATGGGAATGAGGGGTTAGGAGAGAGGGCTTGTATGAGGTTGTGATGTCTTAATAGTACATCACTTGCAAGAACCAGGGGAAATGACTTTTTATTCAGCCTTAGTTTTTGCATTAATAGACTGCTGCTTTGTATCTTTTTTAACAGAATGTGGTTATCCACTCATCATCTGTTAATGGACACCTCAGTTCTTTTCATAGTTTGGCTATTGTGGACACTGCTGCTATTAACATTGGGGTGCAGGTGTCCCAGCATTTCACTGCATCTGTATCTTTGGGGTAAACACCCAGCAGTGCAATTGCTGGGTCATAGGGTAGCTCTATTTTTAACTTCTTGAGGACCCTCTACACTGTTTTCCAGAGTGGCTGTACTAGCTTGCATTCCCACCCACAGTGTAAGAGGGCTTCCCCTTCTCCACATCCTCTCCAACACTTGTTGTTTCCTGACTTGTTAATTTTAGCCATTCTGAAGATGCGGGATATATATATATATATATATATATTACTCAGCCACCAAAAAGGATGAATTCTTATCATTTACATGGATGTGTATGGAGCTGGAGGGTATTATGCTGAATGAAATAAGTCAATCAGAGAAAGAATTATATACTTTCACTCATATGTAGAATATAAGAAATGATGCAGAGGATCATAGGGGAAGGGAGGGAAACTGAATGGGAAGTCATCAGATGGAGACAAACCATGAGAGACTCTTAACCAGAGGAAACAAACTGAGGGTTGCTAAAGGGGAGGGGGGGCGATGGGGTCACTGGGTGACGGGCATTAAGGAGGGCACGTGATGTGATGAGCACTGGCTGTTATACACAACTAATGAATTATTGAACTCTACATCTGAAACTAAGGATGTACTATATGTTGGCTAATTGAATTTAAATAAAAAAAAACGGTGGTTAAGGGGCTCTAGGATGGCTCAGTCGGTTAAGCATCTGGCTTTTTTTTCTTTAAGATTTTATTTATTTATTCATGAGAGACACAGAAAGAGAGGCAGAGACACAGGCAGAGGGAGAAGCAGGCAGGGAGCCCGGTGTGGGACTGGTTCCGAGGACCCTGGGGTCATGAACTGAGCCGAAGGAAGATGTTCAACCACTGAGCCACCCAGGTGCCCTGGTTAAGCATGTGACTTCTGCTCAGATTGTGATCTTGGACCATGATCTGGGATGGTGGGATCGAGCCATAGTGGGGGCTCTGTGCTCAGCAGGGAGTCTACTTCTCATTCTCTCTCTCTCTCTGTACCTCTCTCACTTGTGCTCTCTGTTTCTCAAATAAAATTTTTTTTAAAAGATTTTATTTATTTATTCATGAGAGATACAGAGAAAGAGGCAGAGACATAGGCATAAGGAGAAGCAGGCTCCATGCAGGGAGGCTGATGTGGGACTCGATTCCGGGTCTTCAGGATCATGCCCTGGGCTGAAGACGGCATCTTCACTGGGCCACCCAGGCTGCCCAAATAAAATCCTTATGAAAAGAATGTGGTTTACAAAAAGAATGTGGTTTAGAAAGATATGGAGAGTTAGTAGAGAAGAGCAGTGCAATAATGAAAAAGATGAAAACAGGTTTTAAAAGGTTTTTGATTGCGGTGCCTGGGTGGCTCAGCCAGTTGAGTGTCTGCTGTCAGCTCAGGTTATGATCCCGGGGTCCTGGGATGGAGCCCCACATCGTGCTCCCTGCTCAGTGGAGAGTCTGCTTGTCCCTCTCCCCCCTCCTCATGCTCATGCTCTCGCTCTCTGTCATGTAAATAAATAGAATCTTAAAAAAAATGTTTTGATTATTCAGATGGAAGAGTTAAAGCTAAAGAGTAAATCAAGAAATATTTAAACAAACAAACAAAAAGAAATATTTAAACAGAGCTTTGATCAGCTGTTCTCAACACACACCTAACACAAGTGAGACAATAAGTTTGTTACATAAATGGAAAGCTATTGATATAATTGGCAGAAGGGGAGGAGCAGGGGTCCTCAACTCACCTGGCCCCACCAATTCACCTGGATAACTGTCAAACCATCCTGAAAACCTATGAATTCGACCTGAGATTTAAAGAGAATACCTGGAACGCTACAGATAGAAGAGTTTTCGCTTCTAGCAAGGTAGGAAGGTGGAAAAAAATAAAATAAAAAAGAATCAAGTGGGGGAGGGGCCCCAAGAGGAGCTGGGCTATGGGGGGCGGCCAGGAGCCTCTGGGACAGGAGAGCCTAGCCCCGGAGATGCGGGAACTTTAACTCTGCACCGATTCTTCCCAAAGGAAAGGCGCTCAGAAGGGAAATCGGGCAGAACTGCAAGAGGGGCAGTGGAGCCTCTAGCCTCCCGGAGTCTCTAATAGAGGAAGTGCAGCAGAGGGAGAGCGCCCACACCACCCGGCGATCTTAGTAAAGGGCTGGAGCCAGCGGGGCCTCGGGGAGAAGCTGGTGGGTCAGGCGGGGCTCCAGATGGAGATGTCTGTGCCCTGCTGCCTTCCCAGGAGCCATGGCCCTGGGGGTGCGATTCCAGCAGTGCAGGCTCCGGATCCCAGGGTGCTGGGAGACACAGCGGGGATCCTGCCGTCCCCTCCGGGACAGGTGGAGGTGGGGAGGGCACAGGACAGGGAGGTCTCTCCTGTCTGGGGCATCCCAGGGGGAGGTGGAGAGGGCCCAGGACAGCCAGGATCACCTGCCACTGGACTCCCGGGGGATGTGGGGAAGGCATAGAACAGTGAGGATCACCTGCCACAGGGTCCCTGGAGGAGGCAGGGTGGGGGGTGCCCAAGACAGCGAGGACTCTCCTGCCACCAGGCACCCCCAAGCTGTGCAGGTCAGTGCCCCCTGATGCCTCCGGGAGCATCTAGGCCAGTGCGGACTGGGCGCTGCAGGTGATTAGTGTGGGGAGCTGACCCCAGAGCTGGAGACCTGGCCACCGCCAGTGGTGTGTTCTTCTTAGTGTCACCATGTCCCTGGGAGGGGCGGGGCCCCAGGGAACAGAGGCCTCAGGGGTCAACAGCTCCCACTGAGCCCGGCAACCAGCGGGGGGCGGGGCATCTCCCCAGGTGCACACCTGGAAATCAGCACAGCAGGACCCTCCCCCAGAACCAGCTGGAAGGACAGGGGAAGAGCAAGTTCTGGACCAAGCAGTGCTGGAAAGCTCCAGGGGAAGTCAAGGGATTTACAGTATATAGAGCCAGAGGATACCCCTCCGATTTTTTTTCTTCCTTTTGCCAGTACAACTCGTTTTTATTACAGACTGCAAATTATCAATTTTTTCTCTCTTCCCACTTTTTACCACTTCTTCATTTTTAAGTTTCTTCCTTTTTGACTTTCATATTTCTACAATTACAGGTTCTAGATATATTTTCCACTTCTAGATTCCCCGCAACATACGCAACTTAGTTTTGGGAGATATACAAGATATGTTTTTTTGTTTTGTGTTTTTTGTTTCTCTGCCTCATTTTGTTCTACAATGGCAGAAGTTAATACCTTCTAAAACATGACCCACATGCACCCAGAACCAAGTGGAATACTGTGCTGGTTCATTCTGTGAGATTATATTCTCTCTTCATTCCCATTCTGCCTCCCCCCCTTTTTTTTTTATCTCATTTATGTTTTGATGGTCAATGTTGGGGCCTTCTACACGTATCGCTGGTTTATATCAATTTGGGACTGAGTATATTCTAACATACAGAACTTAATATACTCAGAACCAAGAAGATAACCCTCTAGGACCCCACAGGTAGATTACAATCTCCTTCCACTACAACTTCATCACCACCACCATCTCACAGCCCTCCTTTTCTTTTTTCTTTTTTTTCCCCTCTTTACTTTTGCTTTTTTCTCTTCTGTTTTTCTCTTTTCTTTTTTCCCCCTCTTCTTCTTTGGGATTCTTTACTACTTTGTTTTAAAATTTGTTTTTCATTTTAGTGGTCCCTTTGTTTTATTTCGTTCTGATCTTTGTTTTCAATTTCTGGTCTCTGACCTCGTCAGAATCATCTAGGGTGAAATATACTTAGGTCGTGCTTAATATTCTTGATGCAGCCCACTCATACAGCCATTGTGCACTAAGCAAAATGACTAGAAGAAACAACTCACCACAAAAGAAAGAATCAGAAACAGTACTCTCTGCCACAGATTTACAGAATATGGACTAAATTCAATGTCAGAGAGCCAATTCAGGAGCACAGTTATAAAGCTACTGGTGGCTCTGGAAAAGAGCATAAAGGATTCAAGAGACTTCACGACTGCAGAATTTAGATCTAATCAGGCTGAAATTAAAAATCAATTAAATGAGATGCAATACAAACTGGAGGTCCTAACGACAAGGGTTATGAGGTAGAAGAAAGAGTGAGAGACATAGAAGACAAGTTGATGGCAAGGAAGGGAGCCGAGGAAAAAACAGAAAAAAAAAAAAAAACAATTAAAAGACCATGAGGAAAGGTTAAGGGAAATAAATGGCAGCCTCAAAAGGAAAAATCTACATATAATTGGGGTTCCAGAGAGTGCCGAGAGGAACAGAGGACCAGAAAGCATATTTGAACAAATCATAGCTGAGAACTTCCCTAATTTAAGGACAGAAACAGGCATTCAGATACAGGTGATAGAGAGGTTTACCCCCCACCCCAAATCAATAAAAACCATTCAACACCTCGACATTTAATAGTGAAACTTGGAAGTTCCAAAGAGAAAATCCTTTAAGCAACGAGAGACAAGAGATTCCTAACTTGTATGTGGAGAAATATTAGATTAACATCAGACCTCTCAACAGAGACCTGGCAGGCCAGAAAGGGCTGGCAGGATATATTCAGGGTCCTAAATGAGAAGAACATGCAACCAAGAATACTTTATCCAGCAAGGCTCTCATTCAAAATGGAAGGAGAGATAAAGAGCTTCCAAGATAGGCAGAAACTGAAAGAATATGTGACCACTAAGCCAGCTCTACAAGAAATATTAAGGGCAACCCTGTGATAGAACGAGGAAGCCCAAATAAATAACCCACTAAAACAGGGAATGAATAGGTATTACAATGACACTAAATTAATATCTTTCAATAGTAACTCTGAACATGAATAGGCTAAATGATCCCATCAAAAGATGCAGGGTTATGGACTGGATAAAAAAGCAAAACCCATCTATTTGCTGTCTACAAGAGACTCATTTTAGACCCAAGGACACCTCCAGCCTGAAAATGAAAGCTTGGAGAACCATTTACCATTCAAATGACCCTCAAAAGAAAGCCGAGGTAGCAATCCTCATATCAGATAAATTAAAGTTTATCTCAAAGACTGTAGTAAGAGATGAAGAGGGACACTATATCATACTTAAATGGTCTATCCAACAAGAAAACCCAACAATCATGAATATTTATGCCTCTAAGGTGGGAGCTGCCAAATATACTAAACAATTAATAATGAAAGTAAAGACATATTTAGATAATAATACAATAATAGTAGGAGACTTCAACATGGCAATTTCTGCAAATGACATATCTTCTAAGCACATCACCAAAGAAACAAGAGCTTTCAATGATACACTGGACCAGATGGATTTCACAGATATTTACAGAACTTTGCATCTGAATGCAAATGAATACACATTCTTCTCAAGTGCACATGGAACTTTCTCCAGAATAGACCACATACTGGGTCACAAATCAGGTCTCAACCAATACCAAATGATTGGGATTGTCCCCGGCATATTTTCAGACCACAATGCTTTGAAAGTAGAACTTAATCACAAGAAGAAACTTGGAAGAAGCTCAAACAAGTGGAGGTGAAAGAGCATCCTGCTGAAAGATGAATGGGTCAAATAGGAAATTGGAGAAGAATTTAAAAGATTCATGGAAACTAATGGGAATGAAGATACAACTGTTCAAAATCTTTGGGATATAGCAAAAGTAGTCCTAAGAGGGAAACACATCCCAATCAAGCATCCCTCAAGAAATTGGAAAAACTCAAATACACAGCTAACCTTGCACCTAAAGGAACTGGAGAAAGCAGCAAATAAAACCTACACCAATCAGAAGAAGTGAGTTAATAAAGAATCAAGCAGAACTCAATGGAATAGAGATCAGAAGAACTGTAGAAGAGAGCAACAAAACCAGGAGTTGGTTCTTTGAAAGAATTAATAAGATGGATTAACCATTAGCTTCTTCTTTGCCAATTTGAATGCCTTTAATGTCTTTTTGTTGTCTGATTGCTGAGGCTAGGACTTCCAGTACTATGTTGAACAGCAGTGGTGAGAGTGGACATCCCTGTCGTGTTCCTGATCTTAGGGGAAAGGCTCCCAGTGCTTCCCCATTGAGAATGATATTTGCTGTGGGCTTTTCGTAGTTGGCTTTTAAAATGTTGAGGAATGTTCCCTCTATCCCTACACTCTGAAGAGTTTTGATCAGGAATGGATGCTGTATTTTGTCAAATGCTTTCTCTGCATCTATTGAAAGGATCATATGGTTCTTGGTTTTTCTCTTGCTGATGTGATGAATCACACTGATTGTTTTACAGTGTTGAGCCAGCCTTGCATCCTGGGGATAAATCCTACTTGGTCATGGTGAATAATCTTCTTAATGTACTGTTGGATCCTATTGGCTAGTATCTGGTTGAGAATTTTTGCATTCATGTTCATCAGGGATATTGGTTTATAATTCTCTTTTTTGGTGGGGTTTTGGAATTAAGGTGATGCTGGCCTCATAGAACGAGTTTTGAAGTATTCCATCTCTTTCTATCTTTCCAAACATCTTTAGTAGAATAGGTACGGTTTCTTCTTTAAACGTTTGATAGAATTCCCCAGGGAAGTCATCTGACCCTGGACTTTCATGTCTTGGGAGGTTTTGATGACTACTTCAGTTTCCTCCCTTGTTATTTGCCTGTTCAGGTTTTCTATTTCTTCCAGTTTTGGTAGTTTGTGGTTTTCCAGAAATTGGACATCCACATTCAGAAGAATGAAACTAGACCACTCTCTTGCACCATACACAAAGATAAACTCAAAATGGATGAAAGATCTAAATGTGAGACAAGATTCCATCGAAATCCTAGAGGAGAACACAGGCAACACCCTTTTTGAACTCGGCCACAGTAACTTCTTGCAAGATACATGCACGAAGGCAAAAGAAACAAAAGCAAAAATGAACTATTGGGACTTCATCAAGATAAGAAGCTTTTGCACAGCAAAGGATACAGTCAACAAAACTAAAAGACAACCTACAGAATGGGAGAAGATATTTGCAAATGACGTATCAGATAAAGGGCTAGATTCCCAGATCTATAAAGAACTTATTAAACTCAACAGCAAAGAAACAAACAATCCAATCATGAAATGGACAAGAGTGAAATAAGTCAATCGGAGAAGGACAAACATTCTATGGTCTCATTCATTTGGGGAATATAAATAATAGTGAAAGGGAATAGAAAAAAAAAAAAGAAAGGGAATAGAAGGGAAGGGAGAAGAAATGGGTAGGAAATATCAGAAAGGGAGACAGAACATGAAGACTCTTAACTCTGGGAAATGAACTAGGGGTGGTGGAAGGGGAGGAGGGTGGGGGGTGGGGGTGAATGGGTGATGGGCACTGAGGGGGGCACTTGACGGGATGAGCACTGGGTGTTTTCTGTAGTTGGCAAATAACACACCAATAAAAAATAAATTTATTATTAAAAAAAAAGAAATGGGCAAAAGACATGAACAGAAATCTCACAGAGGAAGACATAGACATGGCCAACATGCACATGAGAAAATGCTCTGCATCACTGGCCATCAGGGAAATACAAATCAAAACCACAGTGAGATACCACCTCACACCAGTGAGAATGGGGAAAATTAACACGGCAGGAAACCACAAATGTTGGAGAGGATGTGGAGAAAGGGGAACCCTCTTGCACTGTTGGTTGGAATGTGAACTGGTACAGCCACTCTGGAAAACTGTGTGGAGGTTCCTCAAAGAGTTAAAAATAGATCTGTCTTATGACCCAGCAATTGCACTACTGGGGATTTACCCCAAAGATACAGATGCAGTGAAAGACCAAGACACCTGCACCCCAATGTTCACAGGCCCGATGACCACAATAGCCAAATTGTGGAAGGAGCCTCAGTGTCCATCAAAAGACGACTGGATAAAGATGTGATTATATATATATATATATACACACATTGGAGTAACACTTGGGCAGTAGAAATGACAAATACCCACCATTTTCTTCAACATGGATGGAAATGGAGGGTTTATGCTGAGTGAAGTAAGTCAATCAGAGAAGGACAAACATTATATGGTTTCATTCATTTGGTGAATATAAAAAATAGTGAAAGGGATTAAAGGGGAAGGAGAGAAAATGAGTGGGAAAATCAGAGAGGGTAACAGATTACGGGAGACTCCTATCTCTGGGAAATGAACAAGGGGTGGTGGTAAGGGAGGTGGGTGGGGGTATGGGGTGACTGGGTGATGGGCATTATGGGGGGCACTTGCTGGGAAGAGCCCTGGGTGTTATAGTATATGTTGGCAAATTGAGCTCCAATAAAAAATAAACCAAAACAAAGGAGAGCCATTTATATGGTATAAATAGACACATTCTTTTTTTTTTTTTTACATAGACACATTCTTGATATGATTTGTTTTTAAAATCATAGCTACTTAAATTTAATATTTTCAGAACTGACTTTTCTGGAATGAAAAGGCTGGTTATGTGATCCTTGAAGGGTCATAAGGCAACCCTTGAAATGTTGTAGATTTCATCTCTTGTTTTGTTAGTAACCACGGCTGAAATAGATTTTGAGGGGGCCTCTGCAGAACACAATTCTAAAACAAGAAAAAAACATTATGTTTATTATTTTAACCTTTAATAGCTCCTGTGTATTTCAAGAAATAGAATCAATCATTCACTTAAAGAAAGTAGTGAACAAAGATGAAGTTCTTCAAGTAATCTAAGAACATCCAAAAGTCATTTTAGTTTTCTGTATTCTTACAAAATATTAGTTCTAAGTTGGACTGAATCAACAAAGGAAATTTGATTTTCCTTCTACTTTGGTTATGCTATGTAATCAATCTTTAGAGAACTCCTCACCAAATTTTATAACAGATGTTTAGAAAGCAGGGCAGAAGATTCTAATGACCTAAACTCTAGGACAAAATCTAACACTATTTAAAGGAATACAATAAAACGCAATAATCAACAATGTAAAAATCACAACGACTAGCATCCAATCAAAAATTCTCAGGCACAATTTGCAATGATGTGGATGGAGCTAGAGTGTGTTATGCTAAGTGAAATAAATCAGTCAAAGAAAGACAAATATTGTATAATTTCACTCATCTGTGGAATTTAAGAAACAAAACAAATGAACATAGGGGAGAAAACAGAGACACAAACCAAGGGAAAGACTCTTAACTATAGAGAACAAACATGGTCACCAGAGCAGAGATGGGATAAATAGGTGATGGCGATTAAGGAGGGCACTTGTGATGAACACTGGGTGTTGTATGGAAGTGTTGAATCACTATGTTATACACCTGAAACTAATATTACATGTATGTTAACTGGATTTGAATAAAAATAAAAATTAACTTAAGAAATAAATAAGAAAAAATAATTAAATAAATGATTAGTTATAGGAGTTGATGGTTAAGGGTTAGGGTTAAAGTTAGGGATTAGGGTTAGATTTAGGGTTAGTGTTTGGGCTAGGGTTGAAGTTATGGTATATGCCTGGAATTTTACAGTTCAGAGATGACTCCAGAAGGTTAGGGTTAAGTTAGGTGTTAGGGTTATGCTCAGGGTCAATTTTAGGTGTTAAGATTTGGGGTTAGTGGTTAGGCAGAGGGGTTGGGGTTAATGGTTATGTTAGGTTATGTACCTGGTATTTTGCAGATCAGGGGCATCACCAGAGAATAAAACCAAAATCTCTGCTGGGATTACCATAAGGGCTAGGGTTAGAGTTAGGTTTAGGGTTTTTTTTTTTTTTTTTCAAGTTTAGGGTATGTGCCTGGTATTTTGCCATTCAGAGACGTCTCCAGAGCATTAGGGTTTGAAGTTTGGGGTTAAAGTTAGGGTTAGTTTTTGGGTTTGGGTTACTGTTGGGTTTAGGGTTAGCAGTGGGTCTGGGTTACTGTTTGGATTAGGGTTAACGTTAGGGTTCAGGTTTAGGTTAGAGTGGTTAGAGGTTGGGGTATGTGCCTGGAAGTTATGTCTTTTTTTAAAAAAAATAATTTATTTATTTTACAGAGAGATAGGGTGGGCATGGGAGCATGGGGAGATGCAGAGGAAAGAGAGAATCCTCTATCAGACTCCCCACTGAGCATAGGACCTGACTTGGGGCTTGATTCCAGGACCCTGAGATCATGACCCAAGCCAGAACCAAGAGTTGGCTGCTTAACCTATGAGCCACCTAGGCTCATTAAAGGAAGATATAAGGATTTCTAAACATATGTATGAAAGAAAGCATGTTGGAATAGTCCGGTGCTTAACTCATTAAAGCTACACTGTGCATAAAAAAATATTCTCAGGTGTAGAATGAAGCATAATAATATGACATCCAGGAGAAAAATAAATCAATAGAAAAGGAATTTAGGAATGACATAAATAATGGCAATAATCAGAAAAGGATGTGAGAGGCACTGGGGTGGCTCAGTGGTTGAGCGTCTGCTTTTGGTTCAGGTCATGATCCCAGGGTCCTTGGATCAAGTCCCGCATCAGGCTCTCTGCAGGGAGCCTGTTTCTCCCTCTGCCTATGTCACTGCCTCTCTCTTTGTGTCTCTCACAAATAAATAAATAAATAAATAAATAAATAAATAAATAAATAAATACCTAAAAAAAAAAAGGATGTGAAAAACTCATCAAGGCATATAACAAATTGTTGAAAAGTAATAATGAGAAAACTTTGAAGGCAGCTAGATAAAAAAGATTCATTGCATATAGAATGAGAGCAAATGACTTCTTGTTTTTTTTTAAAGATTTATTTTTTAAATTGTTTGAGAGAGAGAGAGACAGAGAAAGAGAGAGAGAGAGAGAACATATAGAAGGCAGGGGCTGGGGAAGAGGGAGATAGAGTCTTAAGTAGATTTTGCACTGAGTTGGGAGCCCTTCATGGGGCTGATCTCATGACCCTGAGATCACTACCTGAGCCAAAACCAAGAGTCACACTCTTAGTGGACTGCACCATCCAGGTGCCCCACAAATGGCTTAAGAATCTAAATAATCTATCAGTGCAATCCCTATTGAAATACCAATAACATCTCTCACAGAATTAGAACAAATGTTCCTAAAATTTGTATGATACCACAAAAGACCCTGAATAGCTAAAGAAATCTTTTTGTTGTTATTGTTGTTTCTTTTTTTATTTAAATTCAAGTTATTAACAATAATGTATTAGTGGTTTCAGATGTAGATTCAGTGATTCATCAGTATAAGACTCAGTGCTCATCCCATCACGTGCCCTCCTTAATGTCCATCACCCACTTACCACATCCCCACATCTTCCTCCTCTCCAGGGACCTTCAGTTTGTTTCCTATGGTTAAGAGTCTCTTATGATTTGTCTCCCTCTCTGATTTCATCTTGTTTTATTTTTTCCTCTCTTCTCCTATGATCCTGTTTTATTTCTGAAATTCCACATATGATAATTGTCTTTCTTTGAATGACTAATTTCACTTAGCATAATACTTACTCTAGTTTTATCCATGTTGCAAATGGCAAGATTTAATTTTTTTGATGGCTGAGTAGTATTCCATTATATATTTATGCCACATCTTCTTTATCCATTCATCTGTTGATGGGCATCTGTGGGCTCTTTCCATATCTTGGCTATTGTGGATATTGCTGCTATAAGCATTGGGGTGGAGGTGCCCCTTCAGATCACTATGTTTATATCCTTTGGGGTAAATACGCTGTAGTGAGATTACTGGATCATAGGGTAGCTCTATTTTCAACTTCTTGAGGAACCTCCATACTGTTTTCCAGAGTAGCTGCACCAGTTTGCATTCCCATCAATGATGTAAGAGGGTTCCACTTTCTGCACACCCTAGCCAACATCTGTCATTTCCTGACTTGTTAATTTTAGCCATTCTGATTGGTGTGAGGTGGTATCTCATTGTGGTTTTGATTCATATTTCCCTGATGCTGCGTGGTGCTAAACCTTTTTTCATGTGTCTGTTGGCCATGTGTATGTCTTATTTAAAGAAATGTCTGTTCATGTCTTCTGCCCATTTCTTGATTGGATTATTTGTTCTTTCAGTGTTGAGTTTGATAAGTTCTTTATAGATCTGGGATACTAGCCCTTTATCTAATATATATTTGCAAATATCTTTTCCCATTTTGTTGGTTGTCTTGATTTTTTAAAAGATTTTATTTATTTATTCATAGAGACACAGAGAGAGGGGGCAGAGACACAGGCAGAGGAAGTCCCATGCAGGGAGCCTGATGAGGGACTTGATCCAGGGTCCCCAGGATCACACCCTGGGCTGCAGGCGGTGCTAAACCGCTGCGCCACCAGGGCTGCCTCTTGTCTTGATTTTTTCACTTGTTTCCTTTGCTGTGCAGAAGCTTTTTGTCTTGGTAAAGTCCCAATAGTTCATTTTTGCCTTTGTATCTAGTAAGAAGTTGCTGTGGCTGAGGTCCAAGAGCTTGCTGCTGTGTTCTCTAGGATTTGGATGGATGCCTGCCTCACATTTAGGTCTTTCATCAATTATGAGTATTTTTGTGTATGGTGTGAGGAAATGGTCTAGTTTCATTCTTCTGTATGTTGCTGTCCAATTTTTCCAGCACCATTTATTGAAGAGACTGTCATATTTTCAGTGGATATTCTTTCCTCCTTTGTCAAAGATTAGTTGGCCATAGAGTTGAGGGCCCATTTCTGGGTTCTCTATTCTGTTCCATTGATCTATGTGTCTGTTTTTGTGCCAGTACCACACTGGCTTGATGATCACAGCTTTGTAGTACAGCTTGAAATCCGGCATTGTGATGCCCCTAGCTCTGGTTTTCTTTTTCAAAATTCCTTTGGCTATTCCAGGTCTTTTCGGGTTCCATACAAATTTTTGGATTATTTATTCCAACTCTCTGAAAATAAGTTGATGGTATTTTGATAGGGATTGCACTGAATGTATAGATTGCTCTAGGTAGCATAGACATATTAACAATATATGTTCCTCCAATCCATAAGCATGGAACATTTTTCCATTTGTGTCTTCCTCAGTTTCTTTCATGAGAGTTCTATAGTTTTCTGAGTATAGATCCTTTGCCTCTTTGGTTATGTTTATTCCTAGGTATCTTATGGTTTTGTGTGCAGTTGTAAGTTGGATTGACTCCTTAATTTTTCTTTCTTCTCTCTCATTGTTATTGTATAGAAATGCAACTGATTTCTTTACATTGATTTAATATCCTACCAGTTGCTGAATTCCTATATGAGTTTTAGTAATTTTGGAGTGGAATATTTTGTTTCTTCCAAATAGAGCATCATGTCATCTGCAAAGAGTGAGAATTTGACTTCTTTGCTGATTTGATGCCTTTTATTTCTTCTTCTTGTCTGATTGCTGAGGCTAGGACTTCTAGTACTATGTTGAATAGCAATGGTGAGAGTGGACATCCCTGTCATGTTCCTGACTTAGGGGAAAAGCTCAGATTTTCCCCATTGAGAATGATATTAGCTGTGGGCTTTTCTTTTATGGTTCTTATAATATTGAGGTATGTTTCCTGTATCCCTACATTGAAGGGTTTTAATCAAGAAGAGATGCTGTACTTTGTCAAATGCTTTTTCTGCATCTATTGAGAGGATCATATGGTTCTTGTCCTTTCTTTTGCTAATGTAGTGTATCACACTGATTGATTTGCAGATGTTAAACCATGCTTGCATAGCCAAAGCAATCTTGAGAAAGAACAAAACAGAAGATATCACACCATCCCAGATTTCAAGATATACAACAAAGCTGTAGGAATCAGAATAGTATGCTACCAGCACCAAAATAGGCACATAGATTAATAGAACAGATTAGAAAGCCTATAAAGAAACCCATACTTATATAGTTAATTAATCTATGACAAAGGAGGCAAGAATATACAATGGGGAAAAGGCAGTGTCATCAGCAAATTGTGCTGGGAAAACTGGACAGCCTACATGCAAAAGAATGAAACTGGATCAGTTTCTTTCATCATTCACAAAAATAAGCTTAAAAAGGATTAAAGACCTAAATGTAAGACCTAAAACTCTTAGTGGAAAACATAGGTAGTAATCTCTTTCACATTGGCTTTAGCAACATTTTTCTAGATGTCTCCCCAGGCAAAAGAAACAGAATGAAAATTAAACTATTAGGACTACACCGAAATAAAAGCTTTTGTACAACGAAGGAAGTCATCAACAAAACAAAAAGGCAACCTAATGAATGAGAGAAAATATTTGCAAATGATGTATCTGATAAGGGGTTAATATCCAAAATACATAAAGAAGCAATTGTACATGGGATTGACTCCTTAATTTCTCTTTCTTCAGTCTCATTGTTAGTGTATAGAAATGCCACTGATTTCTGGGCATTGATTTTGTATCCTGCCACACTGCCGAATTGCTGTAGGAGTTCTAGCAATCTTGGGGTGGAGTCTTTTGGGTTTTCTACGTACAGCATCATGTCATCTGTGAAAAGGGAGAGTTTGACTTCTTCTTTGCCAATTTGAATGCCTTTTATTTCTTTTTATTGCCTGATTGCTGAGGCTAGGACTTCCAGTACTATGTTGAATAGCAGTGGTGAGAGTGGACATCCATGTCGTGTTCCTGATCTTAGGGGAAAGGCTCCCAGTGCTTCCCCATTGAGAAGGATATTTGTTGTGAGCTTTTTGTAGATGGCTTTTAAGATGCTGAGGAATGTTCCCTCTATCCCTATACTCTGAAGAGTTTTGATCAAGAATGGATGCTGTATTTTGTCAAATGCTTTCTCTGCATCTCTTGAGAGGATCATATGGTTCTTGTTTTTCTCTTGCTGATATGATCAATCACATTGATTGCTTTACTAGTGTTGAACCAGCCTCGCATCCCGGGGATAAATCCCACTTGGTCAAGCTGAATAATCTTCTTAATGTATTGTTGGATCTTATTGGCTAGTATCTTGTTGAAAATTTTTGCATCTGTGTTCATCAGAGATATTGGTCTATAATTCTCCTTTTTGGTGGGGTCTTTGGTTTTGGAATTAAGGTGATGCTGGTCTCATAGAACAAGTTTGGAAGTACTCCATCTCCTTCTATCTTTCCGAACAGCTTTAGTAGAATAGGTACGGTTTCTTCTTTAAACATTTGATAGAATTCCCCTGGGAAGTCATCTGGCCCTGGACTTTTGTGTCTTGAGAGGTTTTTGATGACTGCTTCAATTTCCTCCCTGGTTATTTGCCTGCTCAGGCTTTCTATTTCTTCCTGTTCCAGTTTTGGTAGTTTGTGGTTTTCCAGAAATATGTCCATTTCTTCTAGATTGCCTAATTTATTGGCATATAGCTGCTCATAATAAGTTTTTTAAATCGTTTGTATTTCCTTGGTATTGGTGGTGATCTCTCCTTTCTCATTCATGATTTTTTGCCCAGCTGTGGAAGGAGCCTCGGTGTCCATCAATAGATGAATGGATAAAGAAGATGTGGTATATGTATACAATGGAATATTACTCTACCATTTGAAACGACAAATACCCACCATTTGCTTCGATGTGAAGGGACCTGGAGAGTATTATGCTGAGTGAAATAAGTCAATCAGAAAAGGACAAACATTATATGGTCTCATTCATTTGGGGAATATAAAAATTAGTGAAAAGGATGAAAGGGAAAGGAGAGAAAATGAATGAAAGTATCAGTGCGAGTGACGAAACATGAGAGACACCTAACTCTGGGAAATGAACAAGGGGTAGTGGAAGGGGAGGTGGGTGGGGGGTTGGGGTGACTGGGTGATGGGCACTGACGGGGGGCACTTGGTGGGATGAGCAGTGGGTGTTATGCTATATGTTGGCAAATTGACTCCAATAAAAAAATTAAAAAATTAAAAAAATATATAAAGAACTTAGAGAACTCAACACCAAAATCACAAGTAATCTGATTAAAAATGGGTACCTGACTGGCTCAGTTGGAAGAGCATGTAACTCTTGATCTCAGGGTCATAAGTTGGATCCCCACATTGGGTACAGAGATTACTTAAATAAATAACTTTTAAAAATGGGCAGAAGATCTGACGTTTTTCCAGAGAAGACATACAGATGACCAAAAGATGCATAAAAAGATGCTCAACGTCATTAATCATCAGGGAAATGAAAATCAAAGCCACAATGAGACATATCGCATTACACCTGTCAGAATGCCTGGTATCAAAAAGGCAAGAAATAACAAGTGTTGGTGAGGAGGTGGAGAAAAAGGAATCTTTGTGCTCTGTTGGTGGGAATGTATATTGGTGCAGCCACTGTGGAAAACAGTTTGGGGGTTCCTCAGAAAATTAAAAATAGGAATCCCATACAAGCTAGTAATTGGGTAAAATACTGGGTATTTACCCAAAGAAAATGAAAACACTAATTCAAAAAGATACATGCACCCCTATGTTTATTTCAGCATTATTTATAATAACCAAGATATGGAAATAACCTAAGTGTCTATTAATAGATTAATAGATAAAGAAGATGTGGTATAAATACACAGTGGAATATTATTCAGCCACAAGAAAGGAAGATATCCTCCCATTTGTGACAACATGGATTGATCTAAAGATATCATACTAAGTAAAATAAGTCAGACAGAGAAAGACAAACCCCATATAATTTCACTTACATGTGAAATCTAAAAAAAAAAAAAAAAAAAAGAACAGACAAGAAACAAACAAAAAACCAGACTCTTAAATACATAGAACAACTGGTTGTTGCCAGAGGGGGAGGGATGAAATACATAAAGGGGATTAAGAAGTACAAACTTCCATTTATAAAATAAATAAGTCACAGAGATGAAAAGTACAGCTTAGGGAATAACATCAGCAAGACTGTCACTGTTGTTTGGTGACAGATGGTGACTAGACTGATCTTGGTGAGCTCTGAGTAATTTACAGAATGGTTGAATCAATATGTTGTGTACCTTTAAAAAATTTAAAAAAATAAAAAATAAATAAATAAAAATAAATAAATAAAAAATAAAAAAAATAAAAAAATAAAAAAATAAAAAATAATAAAAATTAAAAAATGAAAAATAATAAAAATTAAAAAAAATAAAAAAATGTTGTGTACCTGAAATTAATGCCACATTGTATGTTTATTATACTTCAATTAAAAATGTTTATTTTTGTTTTTCTTAAAAAACAACCCACAATGGGAATCACAATCTCATTTTGCTATGTATTGTCAAATGGCCAATCTCCCTCCTGTATCCACCCTCTGTGCTCCTTGACAGGAAGTTGATCTGTGATCTTTGGTCATATATTCCCTCATTAACCCAAGGCACCCACAGTTACTTCTAAGAGTCCTCAGTTCTCTTCACAAACAACAGCCTTCCACGAGCAAACTGCTGGGAAGGCTCTATAAGTGCTGTGCTGTTTCAGATTTTCATATATTTATATGAGCTGCTCCTTCTATCACTGCTCAAAGTCACACTATCACCCAACTGTTACCTTTTTGATGAAGCCTTTTCATACTTTCCACTTATATCTTATTACTTATCTTCTATGTGGAGCTTTTATTTTTGTATTTTTAAAAGATTTTTATTTATTTATTTGACAGAGAGAGAGTGAGAGAGAATGCACAGGTAGGCAGAGCAGAAGGCAGAGGGAGAGGGAGAAGCAGGCTCCCCACTGAGCAGAGAGCCCCACTTGGGGACTCGATCTCAGGGCCCTCAGACCATGACCTGAGTTGAAGGCAGATGCTTAACCAACTGAGCCACCCCGGTGCTCCGGTGTGGAGCTTTTAATACTACATTTATACTGTATTTAAATATTCACATTTCTCTCATTCAAGGGCTGTGAATTCTTTGAGGGAGATTCCATGTCTCCTATCCTGCTCCTCCTCCTGTATAATTATCATTTGTAACAGGACTTGGTATATTAGAATCTCAAATAGAGTTTTTAGAAATAATGTGAACTCCTTGAAATTTTCACCCTTTTCTCTATCATCCTGATCAGTGGTCTTTGAACGTGTAAAGAAAAATGTTTTGTCAGCCCACTATTTAGACATCAGAAAAGCCTTGAGTGAAGCAGAAGATATATCCATATCATAAAAATCTTATAAATATTTATTTGGCAGAGTAATTGACATTTAGAGGTTAAAATATTGATGCGACCCTTAGATAGATGAATAGGTAATTCAGGATAGTGTCAAAAAACAAGGAGTCTTTACGTTCTTGGTGGCTCTTTTTCTTGGATTGTTGTATTTTCTAAACCCAGAATATATTGGTTTTTCTTTTTTTAACCTGTTCAAATGCATACATCTAGAAAACAAATACTCAGTTGTGTGTGTTTGCATCTGTCTTGTATGTATACATATGGGAGAACAGTAAAGATGATTTTCAGTAAAAGGCAATTAAAAAAGGGTTGCCTAGGTAGCTTAGTTTGGTTAAGCATCTGACTCTTGATCTCAGCTCAGGTCTTTTTTTTTTTTTAAGATTTTATTCATTTATTCATGAGAGTCACAGAGAGAGAGAGGTAGAGACATAGGCAGAGGGAGAAGCAGGTTCCATGCAGGGAGCCTGGTGTGGAACTTGACCCGGGACTCCAGGATCATGCCCTGAGCCGAGGGCAGATGCCCAACCACTGAGCCATCCAGGCATCCCTCAACTCAGGTCTTGGTCTTGGGGTTGTGGGTTCAAGCTCTGCGGTGGGCTCCACAATGGGCATAGAGCCTACATTAACAAATAGTAATCAAAATATATTTACATGAGTCTTTCATGAGGATTTCATCTTTACCTCAAGCCCTGAGGTAAAAAAATACCAAACAAACCAAAACCATGAAACCTACTTATTCATGAGGGAGCTCTTCCCCTAGGTGACTCATTAACTTTCTCCTCTTACGTTGCTCTGGGAAAATCAGTCTTCTTCTGAGATGATGCCCAGCACAGACTGAAATCATATTAGTCTTCCCTGTGCTATTTGGTGCCATTTTGAACTACCTTCTGTATTGCTAATTAGCTCTCTCTTTTCCATTCTGGGGGAATTTCAAATAGATCCATATGCCGATGTGAGTTTTCTGAGGATGCTATCTTAGGTCTGCTATAAATAACAGGTTGGTGAGAAAGATAGGCAGAACAAATGCAATCAGATTGTTGTGTTTTGTTGACTAGGATGTTTTCTGGTAACTAAATCAGAGCTTGAAATCACCACTGGAGATTTCAAACTGTGATTTAGTTGTGATCCAGGAGAGGAGGGCACTCAAGAAGACAAGGAGTTGAGAAGAGTAGTTGAGTCAATGGGTAGGGTTTGAAAAATATTCTGCAGGGAACTTATGTTGGTCTCTAGGCAGGGATAAAGAGGTACTCAGTGTCATGTATTTAAGGGTAAGAACCATGACGTAGAACAGTCAGGTACAATCTAGGAGGCACACAGGAGTGTAAATGACATCATAATGCACATGGAATATACAGAGTTAGCTCAGATTAGTTTGGCAGTGAACATCCACACCAGAGCTGGTAATAGTATCTGACTTTGGTTGTGGATCACAATTTCTATGTGGACCAAGCAAAAAGAATTATCCAATTTAGTCAGTGTTTGCCAAAGAAGCGGGAATTGATGTTCTCTCCTCCTACACTAACCATTTAATTAGTTACTATAATAAATGACTGAGGAGAAAAAAAATCTGAAGTAATTGCTGAGGTCAAATATTCTAATTTATTTAATTGGACCCTGGTCTTATCAGAAGAATTCAGAAAACCTTGATATCTGGGTTATTTGTATATCCATTGATTCATTCAACAAAAAATACTTCTTCAGCATCTGTTATAGTTTGAACATTAGCCAGAGTTCCAGGAATACAGAGAAAAATACACAATTTCTTCCTCCTATGAGCTAGACTCACTGGGAGTAAGAGATAGAAACTGGAAGTTACATTGCATCATTGCACCTGGAGAAGGGACAGCTGAGAGGTGGAAAGGTAAGTAAGGGAAGAATATTATTTTGGGAAATGTCTCATTAAAAAAGAAGTGGAAAGAATGGGGAAAACTTTGGTTTCAAGTTAAGGATCTGTCATTCTCCATGGTAGATGAATGAGGCTTTCTGTCAAATATTTTCTGAGAAGGAAAATTCAGGTCCTTGTCTTTATGAGTTTAGCCTCTTTCTTTCTTTCTTTCTTTCTTTCTTTCTTTCTTTCTTTCTTTCTTTCTTTCTTTCTTTCTTTCTTTCTCTCTCTCTCTCTCTCTTTCTTTCTTTCTTTCTTTCTTTCTTTTTTTTAGCTTATCTTTCTAAAGGACTTTTACGGGGTGTGGCTAGAAGTGTTTGGACTTTTTAATATATAAGCTAGTTTTTAATTCCTTTCCTGTATTTTTGGGCATATTTGTCTCTGGTTTCAGAATTTGAGGGAAATTTCATTCTGTTTCCTTTTCTCTTTCTCTTCTACATGATTCTTTTTATTGCTCTTGCTCTATTACTTACCCCTTTGCTTAATTTCTGTTTTATCATTAAATTATTTTTTCTCTCCACTCCTCACCATAATTCTTCTCTCTTTATATGTTTTCTTTATCTTCATCTTCTAAAATATCTTATTTTAAACACTTAAGTTGAAATTGCAAAGGAATTAATTCAAATTAATTTAGCAAACACTGACTTCCTAAAACTGACAATTCTGCCCTCTGAAACTCTCCTAGGATGAAGACAGAAATGAATAATGCAGGTGTGCTCTCCTGTAGTGCTTGGAAACACAGAAACCAAATCATGCACATGTAACTATACTGCAGGGCCAAAGATGCTGTGCTAAGTATGAAGTGATACAGGAAAGAGAGGGAACAAGATTTTTTTCCCTGCTAGGATAAATGGGGAGGTTTCATGAAATGGGTGGTACTTCAATGGAGCTGTGAAAAAAAAAATTCATGATAGATAGAACAACATTTTTTATTTGGAAGAGAGAGTTTGAAGAAAAGGAAGGAAAGAGATTCAGAGATGGGGAAGGGTTTGATTTGGCGACCATAGGGTAAGTTAGTGCTGGGGTCCAAACACAGAGGCCCTAGAATCTTGGGGTTGTGTTTTAATAACCTTATTATAATATTTAAATATTATATTATAATATAATATAATATTATAGTATATTATATTAAATGTAATATAATATTTCTTTGTCTTCACAAATAATAATATTATAATATTTCTTTGTGTCTTCACAAATTCTTTTCCTTTTCCCTTCCTGACTGAACAATACATGACCCTTGTATTTTGCAAGGCTAAGCCTTCTTGATCTTTATTTTTGATTTCATTCATTTCTGCTTTTCCACAGCCACAATTGGTCTGCTTTTCCACAGACCAATTACCTCCAGCTATTGTGCACCTTCATATTCTCCTCTACTGTTCCTGTTCACTTCTCCTGTTTATTCATTAAAAAGTCCTTTTATTTTGGGCTCTCTCCAAGTATCCTTCTCCTCTTTTATTTTTAAATCGTATACGCTCAATAGACTAACTTTCCTAACAACCTATGTTTAACTTTAACCCCGGGCAATTTGAGTTTGTTCCTCTACTGTTCATTCCATAAATATTTATGGGGCACATCTCATGTTACATTCTAGGCACTGAGAATACATTAGTGAAGAATTCCTAGAATGCCTTGCCTTCAAATACCAATTTTTCTTATTATTGATCCCAGAAACACTGAATTGATCCTTATTTTTCTTGATTTCACTGCAACACTATTTATCTTCTGAAATAATTTCATTTCCTGACTTCTAGAGCCCTGAACTCTCTGGTTCTCAGGAAAGTTTTCTTTCCTTGTTTTTTGTTTCTTTTTCCCAGACTTAATTCATTTATTCATGAGAGACACAGAGAGAGAAGCAGGAGACACAGGCTGAGGGAGGAGCAGGCTCCCTGCAGGGAACTTGATGTGGAACTCCATCCCAGGATCCGGGATCACACCCTGAGTTGAAGGCAGATGCTCAATCCCTGAGCTACCCAGGTGTCCCTTTCCCAGACTTTAAATCTTGGGCTTTTCTTATAGCATATTTGACCTTTCCTCTAGATACATATATTTCTTGGAGCTTCAATGATCATATCTATGTAGATGATTTCTAAGTGACCTCTCTAGACTTAGCTCCTTAAAAAAAACCAAAACACTACGTGTATCACGTTCCTTAACTTAAATCCCCAGAATGCCTAATATGAGCAGTTTGACTATATATCTCCCTCTAAACATTGCTGTAGCTGCATCCTACAGTATTTGGTATAAAGATATTTTGTGGGGATCTTTGGGTGGCTCAGCGGTTTAGCGCCTGCCTTTGGTCCCGGAGGATTGAGCCCGCATCGGGCTTCCTGTGTGGAGCTTGCTTCTCCCTCTGCCTGTGTCTCTGCCTCTCTCTCTGTGTCTCTCATTAATAAATAAATAAAATCTTAAAAAAAATATTTTGTGACTCAGTTTAAAATGTTTTCCAATTTCCATTGTGATTTCATCTTTGACCCAGGAGTTACGAGTGTGTTTCCTAATTTCCAAACACAGGAAGATTTTCTAGTTATATTTTGGTCAGTGGTACTACCTTAAATGTTTTGGGGCTGGAATATGGTTTGTGTGGTAGCAATCTTTTGAAATTTGTTAAGATTTACTCTCTAATACAGCCTATGGTAAAGTTTTGTAGTGTTCTCTGAATGCTCGAGTATTCTGCATATATTGGGGACAGGGATCTCTACAATTCAATTTGATTAATCATGTTTTTAAACCTTCATTATACTGACTGAGATATTTTGTTGGTTTGTCCTAATTGCTCAGCGAAAGAAGTGATAGTTAATTTTCAGAATATAAAAATTAGTGAAAGGGAATAAAGGGGAAAGGAGAGAAAATGAGTGGGAAATATCAGTGAGGGTGACAAAGCACGAGAGACACCTAACTCTGGGAAATGAACAAGGGGTAGTGAAAAGGGAGCCACAGGGGGGTTGGGGGTGAATGGGTGATGGGCACTTGAGGGGGGCACTTGGCGGGATGAGGACTGGGTGTTATGCTAAATGTTGGCAAATTGAACTCCAATAAAAAATTTTTTAAAAAGTACATTGTTTTAGAAATATATTGTTTAAAAGATTTATATATTTATTTGAGAGAAAGGGTCTGAGGGTGAGCAGAGGGGGAGAGAGAGAGAGAGAGTGAGGGGAAGCAGACTCCCTGATGAGTGCCAGGCTGGATACAGGGCTCAATCTCGTGCCCCTGAGGTCATGACCTGAGCTGACACCAAGAGCCTGACCCTTAAGTGACTGAGCCTCTCAGGCGACCCTATATTCTCTTAAATAGATAGTATGGTGGCCTTGTGTTGTGTCAGCTTAGCTAGATTGAACTACATACTCTCAAATTCCTTTTTCTGTATGTTTCCAACTAGAATACATTGTAAGGGAGATGCTTTTGCAATATTTCTAGGTTAAAGTGAAACAGCTGTCCTACTTGTAGTTCACACACTTTGTCATTTCTCTGCTGGCTTGTCTCATTGGTGTGAGGCAGTGGCCAGAACTGCAGCTGCCACACCTCCCTCGGGAGGCTTCTTGAGCTCGTCTGACTTGTGGGCCAGCTGTGCGTTCAGCTCTGTGGTGGAGCGCCCTGGCTTCTGCAGTACATCTGCACCATCGGGGTTAGAGGCGACGAGCACTGGCACTAACTTTTGTCTGACCTCAGAGACTTTAGCTTTTGCTTGTGGGGTCTAGTTAATTCTCGCCTTCCTCCACTGTGCATCCATCTTCTCTTGCTGGCTGCCTGTCCTGTGGACTTCAAGCTATGGTAGCCGGTGCAAAGACAACAGACTTACAGAGACTGCTGAACCAGCTTCCATGGTCATATAAGGTCAAAACACTAACACATCACTTAGTATATCATCTCCTAGTGGTTCTGCTTCTCTAATGGAACCTTGACTGATATGGTCACTAACCCCAATTTCTTGTGTTTTCCTGTTCTTTCAGGCCAATTTGGAGCCCAAAGTGACTGCAACTATGGGGGGAGGAAATAATTCGGTAGTGTCTGAGATTGTGTTGGTGGGACTCACCAGTTCTTTGGAGATGCAGCTTGTCCTATTTCTAGTTTTCTCTGTGTTCTATGTAACAGGTATTTTAGGAAACCTCCTCATTGTGCTCACAGTGATTTCTGACTCACATTTACATTCCCCCATGTACCTCCTGCTGGCCAACCTCTCCTTTATTGACATATGGGTTTCCTCCATTGCAGCTCCCAAGATGATCTCTGATTTTTTCAAGGAGAGAAAAGTAATCTCTTTCCAAGGCTGCATTGCTCAGATGTTCTTCATTCATGTTATTGGAGGAACTGAGATGGTTCTGCTCATTTTCATGGCCCTTGACCGTTATGTTGCTATATGCAGGCCTCTCCACTATCTAGCCATCATGAACTTCAGAACTTGCATTTCACTCCTGGTGGTGGCCTGGGCCATTGGGATCATCCACTCATTGATCCAACTGGTGTTTGTTGTAAACCTGCCATTTTGTGGCCCCAATGAGGTGGACAGCTTTTACTGTGATCTTCCTCGATTTATTAGGCTTGCCTGCACAGACACCTACAGATTAGAGCTCATGGTCACTGCCAATAGTGGCTTCATCTCTCTGGGAACTTTTTCCATTTTGGTTATTTCCTATATCTTCATCTTGGTCATCGTTTGGCAACGTTCCTCAGGTGGCTTGTCCAAGGCCCTCTCTACACTGTCAGCTCACATAACAGTGGTGGTCTTATTTTTTGGTCCATGTATTTTTGTGTACTCATGGCCATTTCCCACAGTGCCAGTGGATAAGTTCCTTGCCATTTTTGATGTAATTATTACTCCATTTCTGAACCCTGCCATCTACACTTTTAGGAATAAAGAGATGAAAGTGGCCATGAGGAGAATATTCAGTCAGGTGTTGAGCTTCCAGAAGCTGTTTAAGTGACTTTGATATCAAGGAAGACAGGCATCTCTGATATTCCCTGCCGTTGCTGCAGACATGAATCCAAGGAAACACAGCACCATGGGTGGTCTACTGACTAGTTTAATTATTGATTCCAGGATTTTCTTACTGTGTTTTCTGTCCATAACCAAGGAGGATATAGTTTGATTCCTTATGAAATATGACAGAATAAAAAGTATTAATATACAATTGTTTGTACATTTTCTTGCCTCTCCTTGATAAGGAGGATTTTGGACTGGCTTCTTCTTTATCTTTTCCTACTCTGTGTTCCCAGGAGTATCTTTCCTTGTCAGAATGATTTTGTGGTTTGTAATGCAGCATCTGAAGAAAAGTGCTTTAGAAATATTAGAAAATTGCAGTTTTAGGGATAGTGTTTTTTTCTTTTGAGTTTGTATAGTGAGACGTGTGAGAGTAGCTATAGTGTGTGAAGAAATTAAAGACAAAAACAGGATTTTAAAGAGATATTGTTGTCTGTCTCTTACCTTTCAATATATATTGTCCTTTAGTAAATGAAAGCAAAGAACTAAAGTTATTTTGAAGTGTGTGTGTGTTTGTGTGTGTATTTATCACAACATCAGCCTGACATTGGACCACTGGTTTATGGCTTCTTAAACTTTTCAACCAATGCAGTAACAATTATGCATTAACCTTTATAATTACTCCAGTACTTTCAAAAGCTGTATTCCTGTACTGTCAGGGAGTTAAATAATGGGGACCTGGTAATGAGCAAAGACAAGGACCTGTTTATTAATTTTGTCCCAGGTAGTGCTAATCCTTACCCTAATTATAATGAAATCAGCAATGATTCCTCAGAAGTAGGTAACCTGTCTTCTTTTATAGTGACATGGTTAAGAGCACACTCTCTTGGGCCAGACTGCCTGACTTTAAATCTTAGCTTTGTGTTTTGACTAACACATAGATTGCTTAACTTCCTTATGCCTAAATTTTGTCATCTGTAAAATAGAGGTAAGTTGAACCATCTGAATTTTTCTTTTTTTAAGATTTTATTTATTTATTCATGAGAGACACACAGAGAGACAGAGAGAGGGAGAGACACAGGCAGAGGGAGAAGCAGGCTCCATGCAGGAAGCCCAATGCGGGACTCAATCTCGGAACCCCAATCTCGGAACCCCAAGACCTGGGCCAAAGGCAGGCACTAAACTGCTGAGCCATCCAGGGATCCCTGAAATTTCTGATCTTTGTTTTTGACTTACTGAAAAGGCAGTTCCTTTATGGTAGATACCTTCCTCATAAGTTTATAAGGCTTCACCAAGCTAGTAGTTGTCAAGTGCTTACAAAATCCTTGATCTAGAGTGTTATATAAGTGCCTGTGCAATGAAATGAAATAAAACATTAAAACCACTTCTCAGTTTTGATGACATTCTTCCATGCTTTCTACAAATTATTTCCTTTCCTTTCTAGATCCATTTATCAGGGCAGCCCGGGTGTCTCAGTGGTTTAACACTGCCTTCCACCTAGGGCGTGATCCTGGAGACCTGGGGTCAAGTCCCACATCGGGCTCCCTGCATAGAACCTGCTCCTCCCTCTGCCTGTGTCTCTGCCTCTGTTTGAGTGTGTGTGTCTCTCATAGATAAATAAAAAATATATATAAAAAAATCCATTTATCAGACCTTGATGGAGAAACACACTTTTCCTACAGGACTAAAGTATTCTATTTTATTTATTTGTTTATTTAGTTTTAAACATACTTTATTATTTGAGAGAGGGAAGGAGCATCAGAGAGAGAGAAAGAGAGAGCAACCATCAGGGGAAGAAGCAGGAGAGGGAGAAGCAGGCTCCTTTCTGATCAGGGAACCTGATGCTGGGCTCCATCTCTGGACTCTGAGATCATGACCTGAGCCAAAGGCAGATGCTTAGCTGACTGAGCCACCAGGTGGCCCAGGACTGAAGGATTTTAAACATAAAAGTCGTTGAATACAGACTTCAAAATGCCACAATTTGATTTACTTTATACACTTCCTTTCATATTCAAATTGCATCCTAAAGCTCTGTGCAATAGTTCTAAGAAGCCTGTCTTGGTTATCTCTGGTGTTCTTTTTTTTCTCTAATATGCTGGAAGAAGTTAACAAGCTGACTAGGGTATAAAAAAAATTAAATAAATAGAAATTCAATTAACCAAAAAAGGTATTGAATATTTACTATGTTCTAAATCCTATGCTAGGAACTGTAGAAAATTGTGTGAGAAGGATATAACTTGGGGTGCCTGGGTGGCTTAGTTGGTTAAGTGCTCCATGCCTGATTTTGACTCAGATCATGTTCTCATAGGTCCCGGGATTTACCGAGTGTCCACATACAGCAGGGAGTCGGCTTGAGTTTGTCTCCCTCTGCCGCTCTCCCTATGCTTGCATGTGTGCTCTCTGTCTCTCTCAAAGAAATGGCGTCTTAAAAAATAAGGACGTATACAACTGAATTGTACGAAAGGATGATCCATCTCTGAGGCTACAAAAAGCACTTCATAAAAAAAAGAAAAGCACTTCATGAAAGTAAGGGGTGTGACAGGGTGGGCAGACTCAACAACAGGGTTTAGTAGAGGGAATTCATGAATTTGTGAATGTCATGGAAGTGGTTAGACCCCATGCTGACCAGTCTGTGCTGGGTGTGTGCATGCCCTAGGAAGAAGGGAAGCTCATGGGGAGCTCTGGAAGCTTTGGGCAGGTTGACAGCACAGCAAGATGGGGGATGCATACCTACTCTATCTACCTCACTGTCTGACCCGGATTGGTTAAAGCTGACGAGATCTGGCTCTACCAACTTCATTGACCCTTTATTGCTCTTCTTAGCCATTTTGGACTTCCTGTTGTTGGAAAACACCAATACTCTCATGGCCTGAGACCTGTACACTGTATTTCCATTCACTTGCAAAGACTTTTGCCTGGGTAAAGGCAGGGTTGGCTCTTTCTCATCATTCAAGTTCAACCCGAGTGTCAACTCCAAGAAAAGACTTCCTATCTAGAGAAGTGCCCTCTTGCCTTTGTTCTCCAGTCAGTTTCTATCATATGCTATGTTTGAGCGTCTCCATTTGAATGATTGCGCTGTTTTATTAACTATTTTTTGTTTCTGTCCACAGGGAAAGAAGGTCCATAAAGCAAAAAACAAGATTTTTTGATCTTTGTACCCAGATGGATGCCTGACCTACAGTGGGAAGTCAATGATTACTTGTTTTTGTCTGGGGAACAAATGGTAAATAAAAGCGGAGAGGGAGAGAAACAACTCTTTCATTCTGAATCACAAGGAATGGAATGAAATAGGAAAAATCTCATAGATTTAGCACAAATGTTGAACTTATTCATAATAACAAACTTGTGGAATCTAAAGTACATTTGTAGGTTACATAAAGATAAGCACAAGGAAGAGAAAAGAATAACTGAAAATCATTTCACTCACATGTAATTGTCAAAATTTTGTTATATTTCTTTTAGGATTTTCCTTTATGCATTTGAAAAATCATACAAAATAGGACCACGTTGTTCTAAAATTCATTTAACAATATGATATGTGAGTCATTTAACGATATGATGTGTAAATCTCTTATGCTGATAATTCTACCTCTAGCATGTAGTTCTTGGTCACTGTGTGGTAATCCAGTGGATGGATGTAGCCATATTGCTTTAGTCAATTCTTCTAATTTTTAGTTATTTCTAATTTTTAGTTTTCAACAACTCTGCTATGAAAGATATTGATGTACCATTTTATATACACATAGCTTTGATTACTTCCTCATAATCACTTGATAGAAATGAAATTGCTGTGCCAAAAAGTATTCGTAAGGCTTGATTAAATTTGGCAAAACTGCCCTCTAAGGTGATTGAGTTGATTTGAAATTCCATCACCAGAAGTGAATTACTCATGAGTTTCCCCCATGTTTGCAAACAGTGGATATGTGATTAACTTGAATCTCTGCAAATGCAAAAGATAAAAAATACTACCTACTGATCTCATTGATTTTTTCTACTTTCTAAATGAAATATTACATATTTACAAAATCTGTAACATATATTTGAGCTAGAAAGCATAATAAAATAAATATGTGTGAGCCTATCTCTTGTTGGATCTGCTCTTCCAACCCCTATCCCTTGCTTTTTCACCCAAAACAATCACTAGCCTGGATTTTTTTGGTTTATGCTTCTTTTGTTTGTTTGAAACACAATTGTTCTAAAGAAGTATATAATCTACAATGTTGTTTAATTTTTGCTCATTTTTAAAGCTTACATACATTCTTCTTTAAAGATATATATATACTTATTAGGACTCACTGAAGAGAGAATTAGGAATATATTTTTAAGGAATTTGTCTATTTCATCCTTACCATTTTAAAATTCATTGGTATCAAGTTTTTTACAGTAGTTTCATTACTTTTTAAAAAATGATATATCTATACCATGTTGAGATATATTCCTAGTCGATTTTCCTTCTCTGTTTCTGTCTCATGTCTTCATTTGTTCTTTTCTCTGTGTATTCTGTGTATCACTGAGGTGTACTTTAATATGCAAATAATTGCACATATTTAATGTGTACAATTTTATGAGTTGGATAACATCAATGGAAACATCCATGCTGCCATCACTACAATTAAAGTAATAGATGATATGAAACACCTCCCCAAGTTTCCTTGTGTGTCCTTTAGTTTTACTTTACTTTTTTGCGTGTGTGAGGTACAACACTTACCATGTCTACCCTTTTAGCAAATTTTGAAGGTACAACACCATATTGTTAATCACAGACACTGTGCTGTAAGTGGGTATCTAGGACTCATTCATCTAAAATAGCTGAAATTTTGTACCCAGTGGAAAACAACTGTCTGTTTCCCAGACTCTAGCGATCACTATTGTATTCTATGCTTCTGTAAGTTTGACTATGTTAGATCCCTCATATATGGCAAATCTTGTATTGGTCCCGTGAATGGCTATTTCACTGAGCATAATGTCCTTCAGTTTTATTCATGTTGTCACAAATGGCAGGATTTCCTTCCTTTCCAAAGCTAAATACCATCCCACTGAATATGAATATCAGATTTTCCTCACCCACTCATTCGTTGGTGGATACTTGGCAGTTTCTATATCGTGGCTACTGTGAATTATGTTGCCATAAATGTGGGGGTGCAGTTATCTTTTTGAGATACTGATGTGGTAATTCTATTCTTAATTATTTGAAGAACTGCTGTTTTTGAAGAACCACTTTTTTGCATACGGAATGCACTATTTACATTCCCAGCAGGAGTGCTGGTGTTCCAATTTGTCTACATTCTCATCAACACTTATCTTTTTTTTTTTTTTGATGATAGTCTTTTTATTAGGTGTGAGATCATTTCTCAATATAGTTTTGATTCACATTTCCTCAATAATTAATGATGTTGAGCATATTTTCAGATGCCTACTTACCATTTATATGATCTTGAAAGAAGAAGAAATTGGAGGCATCACACTTTTTGATTTCAAATTAATCATTTCAAATACTACAAGGCTACAATAATTATAACAGTATGGTATTGATATAAACACAGGCATATAGACCAATGAACAGAGCATAGAGCCAAGATATAAACCCATGTGTGTGAATGTCAAACAATCTTTAAGAGTGCCAAGAATACACAATGAGATAAGGATGATATTTTTAACAAATGATGTTGGGAAACCTGAATATTCATATGCAAAACACGAAAATTAATGTAAGGATACCTCACTAAAGTGGAGTGGGAAGGCCAATAGGTGGAGCTCTCATGTCCTACCACTTGTTTCCAATTGCAAATACAAGAGGAAGAGAAGGACCTTGCACTGGATGGTACTTTACTATCCCAGCAGAGGGTAGGTAGGTTTTCCCCTCCTCCAGCCACAGCCCAGCTTATAAAGGACTGTCAAAACTCAGCCATTTAGAAGCCACTATACTTTGAAGTCCCAGTTTAGTCCAGTGGACTTTTTGTTTATAACAGTCCTTCCCAACTTCCCCTCCCCACCCTTTCTTCTGAGAAAAAAATTATTCCTCTCCTTTGTTCTCTAGACTTGCCTATGGCTTTGCTATAGAGTGCTTCTCCCAAATTTTCTTTGCTATTCCTAAATAAGCCCATCTTTTTGCTGGTAAAATAACTGGCAGCTTTATTTTGAAGGTTAACAACAACAAAAATGGATCCCTAACTTATACCACACACAAAAATCAATTGATGATAGTTAAAAGTTTAAATGTCCATCTATCTGCAACTATAAAACTTCTAGGAAAAGACATTAGGGGAAAAGCTTCTTGACATTGGTTTTGGCAATAATTTATTGGCTAGAACATCAATAGTACACAAGAAACAAAAACCAAAAATAAACAAGTGGGACTACTTCCAACTGGAAAGTCTCTGTACAGCAAAGGCAGTAATCAACAGAGTCAAAAGACAACCTGTGGAATGGGAGAAAATATTTGTAAACCACATATCTCATAAGGGGTAAATTTATAAAATAAAGAAGGGCCTCAACTCAACAGCAAAAACCCCAATACTAGATTAAAAAATGGGTAAAGACCTAAGAGAATATATTTCTTGGGAGATTTTGTAGAAGAAACCATTGTTGTAAATAGTGGGATGCAGAAAAATTTCAACTACAAGAAGATCTCTCACAGATGATTTTGAGTTTTCCCTTCTTCATGAGCATAAAAAGATTAAATCATTCAGACAATTTTTTAAAAAGCTCCAAATTTCTGGGGCACCTGTTTGGCTCAGCTGGTAAAACATCTGCCTTTGGCTTGGGTAATGATCCCAGGGTCCTGGGATCAAGCCCACATTGGGCTCCCTGCTCGCCAGGGAGTCTGCTTCTCCCTCTATTCCTCACCCTGCTTGTACTCTGTCTCTCACTTGCTCTCTCTTTCAAATAAATAAATAAAATAGTTTTAAAAAGTCCCAAATTTCTAAGAGGAAAGGCTAGACTTTGTGCCCATAGTTTTCTGTTTCACCTATTTAAATTTATTTTTTATTTATTTATGTATTTTAAAGATTTTATTTATTTATTCATAGAGACACAGCTGGAGAGAGAGGCAAAGACACAGGCAGAGGAAGAAGCAGGCTCCATGCAAGGAGCCCAACGTGGGACTCGATCCTGGGTCTCCAGGATCACTCCCTGGGCTGCAGGCGGTGCTAAACCGCTGCGCCACCGGGGCTGCCGACCTATTTAAATTTAACTTAGACATATTATTATCATATCATTGGCACTGTTAAATTATACCTTTTAAAACAACCTATTAAGATTCATATATCACTTACATGACAAATAATACTTTAAATTTAGAACAATTATACAAATATTTTTAAGTATATACTCTGTAACATTATGCATATAGCATCCAATATATGAAAATTAATAATGAATGACATTTAATGTAAAAGTTCTTTTATGATGTTCAATAAAGAAGTTACATTTATAGACAATAAAAGTCATATGGGCTTCTGAAAAAAATGGGCAAAGAACTTGAACAGATATTTCTCCAAAGAAGATATACAAATATATAATTTTCTCTTGCTCAATCAAGTTAACAAGAGTATTGTCTAGTTACAAATCTTTTGAAAGAACCAACTTCTGGCCTTTTCTTCTTTGTTTTATATTTATTTTCATGATCTTTGATTTCTGCTCTTATATATTCTACTTTTTTTTAGTTTATTCTATTCATTTTCTAACTTGGGAGCATGCTTCTCCCTTTGCCTATGTCTCTGCCTCTCTCTCTGTATCTTTCATGAATAAATAAATAAAATCTTAAAAAAAACCTTACGTCCTCTTGCTTGGTCAGTTTTTGTAATTATTCCATGTATATTTGAAAAAAAGTGTATTTTTAAATTGTTGGGTACAGAGTTCCACATATTTTATTTTATTTTATTTTTTATGATAGTCACAGAGAGAGAGAGAGAGAGAGAGAGAGGCAGAGACACAGGCAGAGGGAGAAGCAGGCTCCATGCACCGGGAGCCCGACGTGGGATTCAATCCCGGGTCTCCAGGATCGTGCCCTGGACCAAAAGCAGGCGCTAGACTTCTGCGCCACCCAGGGATCCCCGAGTTCCACATATTTTAACTAGATCATGATTATTCAATTGTTAGTAGTGTTCAAAACCATAGCATTGCTGTTTTTTTGTCTACTTGACGTATAGATGTGTAAGAGATGTATTGAAGTTTTCTATTATGCACAAAAGAATTTTCTTAATGAATTTTTTATTTATATATTTTGAGCCTATTATTGATCAATTGTAAAAATTATTCTAAACTACATTAGAAAAAAATTAGTCAAATATTTTTAAAATTAATATTTATTAAATATTGACTATGTGTTTTGCACTGTGTGTACCTCTGCTTGTTTACTAGTCAGATTATGGCAGAGTGTGGTGGTGGTGTTGGAGCCAATCAGTTGTAGTTCTTTGCAAGAGTTAATATGAGGCAATAATATCTGAACAATAATACCCAAAGATGTTGATAATAGAAGCAGAAGACAGTGAAAGCAAAGTATAAGAATCTCTTTTGTTAAATGTGGTCAAGAAGGCTTTTCTGGAAATGGTGTATTTATTTCAAGATTTTCTGACATAATTCCTTTTATACCCCGGTAGTTACCACTTTGTCACTTGATAACACCCTGATGGATTTATGTAGTCTAAGGTCTTGGATTTTGAATTTTGTGGGACTGAAAATCATCTAGAAAGCCCAGATTGCTAAAGTAAGATATAGCTTTTTGTCCTGTGATTTTTCATTTGCTTTTACCTCCTTGTTCTCATTGATGAGTGTTTTTGCCATGAAATCTCTAGTTAGTACTAAAGTACAGTAGTACTCTTTCCCTTTCTAGCTGCTTCTCAAGCATTCTAATGTGTTGGATTTCTTAGGTACTTGTATGGATTAATTTTGTTTCTTATTATTTTAAAAAATGTTTATGTATGTATCTATGTTTGTATGTATTTATGTAAATAATCTCTACACTCAATGTGACAGTGTAATTTATGACCCTGAGATTAAGAGTTACACACTCTTTTGACTGAGCCAGTCAGGCACCCCTTTACTGATTCATTTTAAAGCAAAAATATTTCTGTACAACTATCTGAGACACTATTACCCTTTTTAATTCCCCATGGGGAAAATCAATGTGGAATCCCAGGAATAATTCCCAAGCAAATATAATCAAGAAAAGGTTGGCTATTCCCAAGACTCACACCATCATTTGGTCATTAGTATTCAAGGTTGCTGATTAGAATCTGTTTTACTTGAGGAAAACAATATTAAGCTCTTTGTTTTGGAAAAGGTTACAATCCCAGTCAAAATTGTGAAATTGTCCTCCCTCAACCTAGAAAAATGCTCCAACTTCAAATACTATCATGTAAAATGCATGCAAAACAAATGTTTTAGCAGACTGAACATTCAGTTTAGCAGACTGAACATTAATCCAACCTACTCTTGGGTCTTTCTCCAATGATTGCTCAGTAATTATTTCCTCTCCTAACTGAATACACAGTTTGTTATTAATTGTTATTCCACATATTTGTGATTATATTTATTCTGGGCAGGAGTATCAAGATGAACCAACTCCAGCTCTTGCTAAGGTCACTGGTGAAGTTATTGCTAAGGGTATTTGGAGGATTAAATAAACTGGATTGTGAATCAAAGGTGAGATTTTGACTAGAAGAGGATGTTCCAGGAGGAAGAAACAGCGTATTTCATCTTTTCTATTTCTTATTCTTTTCTGTTCCCCTATTCTGTATTTTCTTTTAGTTTTTGTGGCAAATGCCTAATGATATTTTCAGTTCTAAGTTTTATGCACTCCCAATTTCTGTCATATGGCCCTCAGTATCCATTAAACGAATTCTTATTTTTCTCTTTTAGAAATTATAGTTTTTACATAATGGAAGCTCTCTATCTTGTCACAAAATTTGGAAGGAATTGATTTACTACCAATTGGAAGATTAGATTCTTTGATCTAACTCAGGTAAGAAAGAGTCTGGTTCCCACTGCCTTTCTTTGCAAATAAGATTAATGACATTTTCAGCATTTAGTGTAAGCCATTTATAGGGCTCAGAGAAGATTCATCTGTTTTGTTTTTTGGTGCAATATAGATGAAACAGTAAGTGGAATGCAGTAAACTACAATTTTCATGTGAAAATTTCACCATAGGGAGCTAAGATTAGGTATAGGTAACATTTCAGAAGTTGAGCGCCAAGTTGTTAATGTCTCCTTCTGTGCAAAGAGGGCAGATTGAGAGTGGAAGAGTTGGAGTAGCCTAGAATAGTCAGGAAGCATGGCACAGTTATGGACATATATAACTAAAATGAAAATTTTATGAGTTAAATTTATACAAATCCAAGTAACCATTGATTTCTTTTTAACACCTTATGTGGATATGGCTTAGCATGTACATAGTTTAATTGAAAGGTCCTTGAAAGGATAACACTGGAGGCTAGGAACTTAGAAACTAAATCTGGGGGTGCCTGGGTGGCTCAGTGGTTGAGCATCTGGCTTTGGCTCAGGTCATGATCCCTGGGTCCTGGGATCCAGTCCTGCATCAGGCTCCCCGCGGGAAGCTTGCTTCTCCCTCTGCCTGTGTGTGTGTGTGTGTGTGTGTGTGTGTGTGTCTGCATCTCTCATGAATAAATAAAATCTTACAAAAAAAAAAGACATTAGATCTGGGTGAGAATGACATAGTGAAGGTCTTAGACAGCCAGAAACAGCATGTGGGTAGTAGATAACTGAGAAGTCATAGAAGGCAGTATGATAGTAGATGGTAGAAGAGCTGGAGAAGAGGAGGTAGACACTAAGACCTTCTTCTATGAACTTCTTTCAAGTACCTTGGTAGTAGAAGCTACTTTCTCATGCCCTTGAAGGTTTTTTTTAAAAAAGATTTTATTTATTTATTCATGAGAGACTCCCAGAGAGAGAGAGAGAGAGGCAGAGACACAGGCAGAGGGAGAAGCAGGCTCCATGCAAGGAGCCTGACATGGGACTCAATCCTGGGTCTACAGAATCATGCCCTGGTTGGAAGGCAGGCACTAAACCACTGAGCCACCCAGGGTGATCCCCCTTGAAGTTATTTTTGACAGTAGGTTGTCAGCGACTCACAGAGCAGTTTAGTGAAGAGGCTGAACTCTGGAGTCAACTTGCTTTTTTTTTTTTTTTAATTAAAGATTTTATTTATTTTTGAGAGAGAGAGAGTGTGAGCGCGTGAGCTGCGGTGAGGATGGTGAAGCAGAGGGGAAGGGAGAAACATACTCCCTGCTAAGCAGGTGAGCAGGGAGCCATTGAGGTACCAGGACCCTAAGAACGTGTGTGACCTGAGCCAAAGCTTAGCTGACTGAGCCACCCAGAAGCCCTCAACTTGTTTTTTTTTCAATTAATATTTTTTAAAAAGAGAAATAGATGTGCAAAGTAGAAAATTTATGAAAGTATAAGGAAGGGAAAAAAATCACCCACAGTCCCTTCATAGGAAGATAGCAAGTGTTAAAATTTTGTCATTTTCTTCACATACTTCTTTTATTCACTTGCATCTTTACAACAATTCCAAGAATTGGACTTAAATTTGACACTTAGCTATGCAAAATTATGCAATTCGTTTAATCTCTTTGAGTTCTTATTTTCTAATTTGTAAAATATGGATCATATTTTCTTTCCTGTACTTTCCCCTGTGTATTGTACAACAAAAGATGTGAAAGGTTTTTAGAGGCCATAAACTTTTAGAAAAAAGCAACTGATGGTATAAATTTTGGTACTCATATCCTGTAGAAAATGATTAATGAAACAAGATAAAAAATAGCAGCGTTCATGGTAGGACAGAAGAAAATTGTCTTAGTTATAATTATGTGAGAGAATTGAAACATTCTTAATTCAGATGACTTTATAACTCATATGGCTAATCATAAGGACTAATGATATTCTAACATATAGCATCTTTATTTCCAGAGGATGTAGTACAGGTATTATATATAATACTAATATAAATATAACCTAAAACCAATATGAGGCCAGAATTAACAAAAGTCTGACTTGTAACATTTAGGAAATAATTGTATTATATTTATAATTAGAGAGACTCATACCAATGTTTTACAACCAAGATTCATTAGAACATTAAGGAAATAGAAATGATGTGTAGACAGCGAAGAGAATCAGAGAACTGCTAATATGTTAAAGAGAGTTGAGAAAAAAAAGACACCATTAGTAAAAAGTATTTGTGAAACTAATATAACAATGTATGCCAACTATACTCAAATTAAAAAATTTGAAGTATTTATTCTGGGTATCATAAGATTAAGAAGAAGATGTGTAAGAGTTTAAAAAAATTATATGGCTGATCAGTAGATTTAGTTGATTGATCAGTAGTTTTATGGTCCCTTCAGCATTTTTCACATGTGTCAAAGGATCACTATATGGTAGATGATAATAGTTTCCATCTATATGGAAGTTACAGCAAAAGTAATTACTCCCAAATAATTATCCTAAGTAAATTATATCTGAGGTTTGGAGAGGAGTGAAGAATATCATTTAGGAAACACTCAAAAGGATGCCCAAAACAAAAACGAAAACAAAAACAAAAAACAAAACAAAACAACAAAAGCAACAAGAAAAAACCCCAAAAGGATGCCCAAAGTAGGCTTTAGAATTTACACGTTTGCATATACTTAAAGTTAAGTTATGCACCGTGTATTTAGGCACATTCTGCCTTAAGCTATGACATTGAAATCCTTTCATTTGTTAATGACTCTAGTTAGAATTTTTTTCCCCCAATTGTATCCACATAAGAATTCTCAGGGAAGAGGGAAATTAAGTAAAATGATCTTCCTAACTATTGGAAGTGGATCTTTTAAAATAATATTATATTAATATCAGAGATTCTACTATCTACTTTTTCCTTATGAATCTTTCTGTATGTTCAATGAACAGAATGTCTCTGGCCCCTGTACCGGGAATAACTTTTGATCTTTCTCTTCAACTGTAAACCAGATAGAAAAAAAAAATTAACCCATTTTTTTTTCCCTGTGGAGTGACAACTCAAGCTTCCAGTAATGTTTGCACTGACCGTCATCTTCTACTTCTAGTTCTTCTCTGCCCTTTAAATATTCCTCTTTTGGCTAAACTTTTTTTTGTCTTTTCAAAAACTGAAGTTTAATTGATATATAATAGTATATTGGTTTCAGGTGTACGACATAATGAGAATGTAAATCCATAAAGATTTAAGTCCTTCCTTATGTTGATGATTCTAGTTAAAATTCTAATTTGTGAGATTATTTTATTAGGTCCAGCCTATAGACTAGACATTACCAATAGGGAGAAAAATGACAAAGTCTCTGAACACCCCACTATGTATCATATTTTCCAGAATGTAGGAAATGGTGAACAGTATGAAATGATGCAGAGAGATCATAAGGATGAAGATTTAGCTACCTCAAGATATTTAATGATCTTCATGATGATGAGGGGAACAAAGGCAAGCAGAGAATTGTAGCTAAAATGAAGTCTCCTTACAATGTGTAGCCCACTGATAAATGCTTGACACATACAGGGCATAACACTCCTACAACCTTAATGTTCGACCAATGTAGCTTTGCTTTGCTTAATGTAATTTCATTCTGATAACTGCAAACCTCCAGATATAACAATCATCTTGCAACATGTGACCCACTAACACATATCTAAAGGGTCTCATGACTAATGCTTTACTAAAGCAATAAAGAATAACCTTATCTTGACAATAAATAGCCCTCCAAAGTCTTGGAGACCCTGCTTTCAGTATATATAGATTCCTTAGAGACTTACATTATCCCTAGGTCTCACTAACTAAAAAGTATATAATCAGTGGCCCCACATCAATGAGACCAGTATAAAGGTTGAGGGGATAGCTGTCAGAATGCAGGGAGCTAAAGAGAAAGTCACCTATAGGTGAGGTGATAGAGCAGATAGTATTTTTTAAAAAATATTTTACTTATTTACTTGAGAGAGAGAGAGAGAGAGAGAAAGAGCAAGATAGAGAGCAGAGCATGAAGGAGGAGCAGAGAGAGAAGCAGACTCTCCACTGAGCAGGGAGGCCACTGCAGGGCTCCACCCCTGGACCCAATTCCAGGACCCTAAGGCAGATGCTTAAAATGGACTGAGCCACCCAGGCACCCCTAGAGTAGATAGTATTAAGGAGGAATAAATATTTCTTGAACATAGAAGCATCCTGGAAAGATGGTATAGAGCCAAATTGTAGCCGCACACTCTAAATTAGGATTTTGTACTTTCAGAAGCAATGAAAACTACTGAACATATTTCGGTGGTGGTAGTTACAATACCAAAGTGCTATTTAGGAAGAGTCATCTGATGGCCATATTCAGGTTAGATTGGGAGATATCAATTGTCCTGTATAGTAGAGTTTTGGTAATTACTAGTAAAAAAGTAAGTGGAGGATCTGAGAAGAGCCGAGTGGATAAGATGCTTATAATACCATACTAGATTTGAAAGAAAAGCTGCCTGCCTGGGGAAGGGAGAGATGATTACTGGCTTTGTGGTAGTCATGTGAAATTCCACATATACAAGATTGACATATAAGCATTTAGGTGACAGTGTTTAGTAGACTATGGGAAATATGACTACTGTTTAGGATAGAATTGAATGAGTGATACACCTACCTACTTAGATTCAACTAGCATTTGTATGCTAATGAAAGTATTAAGCCTTTTCATATCCACTGCCTTTGACATAGTGGTCAAGCTTTTGGGGAGGGCATAATTAGAATATAAAAGAAATCCATTAGGAGTAGAACAAGGCAAGATAAATGTATACAGTGAACAAAGGTGAAAACGAGGGAATGACAAAAAGACAAGTCTGAGAGTTCAGTGAACTGAGGATGTTTATAATAACATTATTACAGTTAACAGTTACTTAATTTTTGCTATGTGTCCAATACTGTTCTAAGTTCTTTACTCATAGCATTTTTTGAGATTAGACTATTATTACTCCAATTGAACAGGTTAGTAAACTTAGACACAATAAGATTAAGTAAGTTATCTGAGGTCAGGGTGTAACTGGGCCTCAGGGGAGCAAGAGCACTTGGATATGGGGGGTACCATTTATTTTATTTTATTTTTTTTTTTAAAATGTTTATTTATTTATGATAGTCACAGAGAGAGAGAGAGAGGCAGAGACACAGGCAGAGGGAGAAGCAGGCTCCATGCACCGGGAGCCCGATGTGGGATTCGATCCCGGGTCTCCAGGATCGCGCCCTGGGCCAAAGGCAGGCGCCAAACCCCTGCGCCACCCAGGGATCCCCGGGGGGTACCATTTAGACCGGGTTTGGCCACTCACTATTGGCAAAACCCAAAGGCAGAAGGATGAGTGCATACTAACATCTCAAAGATTGTCTCCAAAGTGCTGAAAAAACTTCTAGGTTTATGTAAGGAAAATGTGGGACAAAGGTCAGAGGGTATCTGCAAGTGGGCAGTAGAGGTCAGGTGGCTCATTGTCTTTAGGTCAATCACATGGGGTCATGCTGGTGTCTGGGCAGGCCCTATTGCTTAAAGGGGGTAGTTTTGGTTCCCATCAGAGGAAGCTTTGCCTGCGGGGGTATGTTATCTAAACTAAGACATAAGCTGGAAAGAGGACTTAATCAGAAAGTACAGACTGAGGTCAACATGGAGAGAGTTGAAATCCTCTTCCAAGGGTTAGTGGAAGGGCAAGTGGTTAAGGCAAGTTTAAACCCAGTGGTCTGGTTTGTGATTCTTCACTTTTAACCAATATTTTACATCTGTCTCTCCAGAACAAGAAACATAGGAAGAAAAATAAATGAACCAACTTAAATAAACTATGCAATACCCAAATTTGTATATATAGAAGATAACAGGATTGGATTTTTATTTTAAATTCTAGTTCTTTGTTATCGTGAGGAAAAATTTCACTTGTCTTCAAGATCAACCTCCACTGTGACAGAAAATATTTGGATGAGATTAATTCTTAGTTTGGAGCCTTAAAAAAAAGCAAACTCTCAAAACAAAATCAAATCCTCAAGTCAGCTTTAATCACTTTAACGTAAAGCAATACATAAAAATATTGTAATTGAGAGTCATAGTTTACTTCAAACCCTACTGACACGATGTTTACTTACTTCACAGGTTTTTAGGCAATTTTCTATTATTATTCCAACAACACCTAACAAGGAGTCTAACACTTTGGATTAGGTGGTATTTATATCCCTGAGAGTTTAGAGAAGCAAAAACAGTACCAGACTGGACTGGATATATTGAATAAATCTTGAAATCAGACAGATTATATAGATGACTTCTGAAATTTCATCTCAGATATTGGAATTTATATGTATAAAGCATGTTCTAAATATATGTGATATTAATCTGATATTGGACACAAGGCTGTTGGAAGAAGTAGAAGCTAATTTCAATAAAAAGAAATACTAGCATGTAAAGGGATTCATGAGCAATATAAACAAGACCCTTTGGAACTGAACAGTTGTGATGAATTTAAACAAAGGATGATTATTCTTGAAATTTATATTTGAGGCTAGAATGTTAGGTGCAATGATATCTTAAAGCATGTAGGATAAAGACAATGGGATAGAAATCATGAAGGAAACCAAATAGGGAGGGGTATAGACTAAGGCATAATATATAAAATAATTAGAAAATCCAGAAAGATAAAAAAGAACTGATTTAATTTGAATGTAAGGAGGAGATAAGAAGATGGGGAGAAAGGTATTTTAATTTTTTTTTAAGTTTTTTATTTATTTATGATAGGCACACAGTGAGAGAGAGAGAGGCAGAGACACAGGCAGAGGGAGAAGCAGGCTCCATGCACCGGGAGCCCAACGTGGGATTCGATCCCGGGTCTCCAGGATCACGCCCTGGGCCAAAGGCAGGCGCCAAACCGCTGCGCCACCCAGGGATCCCGAGAAAGGTATTTTAAAGGTCTTATCTTAATTGCTGTTGGGGGAAGGCAGGAAGAAAATAGAACATATTGGTAGGGAAAATAGTTGTCATCTTATTTAATTTATTTGTTATTATTTATTTTTATTTTTTTGGATGGGGAGGAGAAGGGGCAGAGGGAAAGGGAGAGAGAGAATCCCAAGTAAGCTCCATGCCCAGTGTGGAGCCTGATGAGGGGTTTTATTTCATGACCCCAAGATCACCACCCAAGTCAAAGTTAGGAGTTGGTTGCCTACCCACCTGAGCCATTCAGGCGCCCAATTGGCATCTTATTTTAAAATAAGAATAGAGAAATGTATCACTGGAAAAAGGACAATAAACATGAAAAAAATAGGAAAGCATAGTAGGACTTTCATGTTAACAAGGGGTTGATAAAATGAATGCTATCTTAACCAAACCAGCAAAAAATTAAATATGAAAACGTTGTCTCTTTTTGCTGATGACATTATTGTAAATCTAGAAAACCCAAGATATTTCAGTAAAAACTATTCACCCAATAACCTAATGTAGTAAGGTGAGTACACAAAACAGATAAAAATTATTTTTCTTCATTCTAGCTAAAAGAACCTAGAAATGGAAGTGAGAAGAGATATTTCATTTATAATGCCAAGAGAAAAAGCTATAATGTACATAGGAATAATTTTAATAGAGAGAAAATAGAATATATATTAAAAATGGCAAAATCATAATGAAAGACATGAAACAAGGTTTGAACAAATTCTACTATCTTCTTGAATGGGAGGATACCACCATAACTGTGCTACTTCATTCAAAGTTAATATACGAATTTACCACAATTCAGATCAGAAGTTCAATGGGATTTTGAGAGGGGTTGGATAAAATGAATTTAAAATTTATATGCTATAAATACATGCTTATGAAGTATGAAAAATAAGGACAGTGAGGGAGGGACTTGTTTTATCAGATATAGTGACATAGTATTACCCTGATGTTTCTACAGAAAAAGACATGTGTATCAGTGAAATCAGAATAAAGGATTCAGAAACAGATCCCAAAATACTTGAGAATTTAGCATAATGCAAAAATAGTAGTTAAATTCAAAGAGGAAAGAATGGGTCATTTAATGCACAGTGCCATTACTACTCTATTCACCTGGAAGAAATTAAAAGTGGACTTATATCTTAAGGCATAGACAAAAATAATAAAGCATAGTCCTAAACAGAAAGCAAAACAAAACAAAATATTGAAAGAAAATCTAAGGGTGTACATGTATAATTCAGGAGGCAAGGAGATCTTAAAAGCTGTAGGTACAAAAAAGTGATGGCTATAATTAATCATTTAACAGTTAAAAACTTGGGTGTTTTTTTTTTTTTTAAACTTGGGTGTTGACAAAAGAAACCAGAAACAAAATTAATAGATAATTGATTTAGAAAAGATAAAACAAATGACAAATGCTTAATATCTGTAATATAAAAAGAGCTCTTACAAATTGGTTAAAAAAACAACGAAAAGACAAAAGCACAGTAGGAAACAGGAACAGTCATGAAGAGGCAGTTCATGGAAGAGAAGATCCAAACTGTAAGAACGTTCAAATTTTTAAATTATTTTTATTTTTGTATATATTTTTTTTATTGGAGTTTGATTTGCCAACATATAGTGTAACACGCAGTGCTCATCCCGGCAAGTCACCCCATACCCCTGCCCACCTTCCTTTCCACTACCTCTTGTTCATTTCCCAGAGTTAGGAGTCTCTCATGTTCTGTCACCCTCACTGATATTTCCCACTCATTTTCTCTCCTTTCCCCTTTATTCCCTTTCACTATTTTTTATATTCCCCAAATGAATGAGACCATATAATGTTTGTCTTTCATCACATTGCCGGATTTCAAGATGTACTGAAAGCTGTGATCATTAAGACAGTATGGTACTGGCACAAAAACAGACTTAGATCAATGGAACAGAATAGAGAACCCAGAAATGGGCCCTCAACTCTATGGTCAAATAATATTCCACACAGTAGGAAAGACTATCCACTGGAAAAAGGACAGTCTCTTCAATAAATGATGCTGGAAAAATTGGACAGCCACGTGCAGAATGAAACTAGACCATCCTCTTACACCAGACACAGAGATAAACTCAAAATGGATGAAAGATCTAAATGTGAGACAAGAATCCATCAAAATCCTAAAGGAGAACACAGGCAATACCCTTTTTGAACTCGGCCACAGTAACTTCTTGCAAGATACATCCATGAAGGCAAGGGAAACAAGAGCAAAAATGCACTATTGGGACTTCATCAAGATAAAAAGCTTCTGCACAGCAAAAGAAACAGTCAACAGAAGTAAAGACAACCTACAGAATGGGAGAAGATATTTGCAAATGACATATTAGATAAAGGGTTAGTATCCAAGATCTATAAAGAACTTCTTAAACTCAACACCCAAGAAACAATCCAATCATGAAATGGGCAAAAGACAGAAATTTCACCAAAGAAGAACGTTTGAATTTATTGGCTGTCAGGGAAATGAAAACCAGAACAGCAGTGAGCTGTCACTTTATACCCACTATTCTGGGAACAATTAAAGAAAGTGTTAACATTTATCCTTATAGAAGTATGTGTTGTTCCAGCTTTTTTGCCCAAAGCTGTTGGGCAACACTACTAACATATTTTTAAAAATATGTGCATGTTGACCCAGTGATCTCACCTCTGGGAATCTGTGACACAGCGAGGAAAGCACCGATGCACAAGGATGTGTGTATGTATAAGGATAGTTATCTGTAGCATTGTCTGCATGGGTCAAAAAACTGGAAACAAGGTAAATGCCTATTAATAGGGAAATTATGATCCATCCACACTGTGATTATTGGGCAGCCATTTAAAAGAATAAATTAGAGCACGTTTCTAAAGAGTTCTATGTGTCTTTTTGCAGTTTCCATTCTGTGGCATAGTTCAGTATAGAAATTAGAAAGTATGTTTATTTCCTGGTATATTTCTCCTTAATTTCTTAGGTAACTTTGTCTACATTTCTCCCTCTTCCCTATGCACTAAAGACCAAACTAAATTGGAGGCACATAATTAAATAACAAAGATCTAGGCATGGAAAAAATTTTGGTCCTGGCTCTCTGTGATATTTGTACTATGTCATCTCTATTAACTGTGTACACTAGCTAAGTGGTCTTCAGTTTTTGACATTTGTGTAATCCTATAGCCAGGTTTCCCTTTTAACTTGGATATAATGTTTTTCTCCCTTTTATGCTCTTTAGGTAACTTCAGAGTTGGCCTGGCACACGAAGTTGATGGATGGAGGAAATCACTCTGTGGTGTCTGAATTTTTGTTACTGGGACTCACCAGTTCTTGGGAGATTCAGATTCTTCTTTTTTTGTTTTTTACTATATTTTACATAGCAAGTATGCTAGGAAACCTTCTCATTGTGGTCACTATCATCTCAGACCATCACTTACATTCACCTATGTATTTTTTGCTGGCAAATCTTTCCATCATCGACACAGGTGTTTCTAGCATTGCAAGCCCAAAGATGATTTATGACCTTTTCAGAAAACATAAAGTCATCTCCTTGACAGGGTGCATTACTCAGATGTTTTTCATTCACACTGTTGGGGGTACAGAGATGGTGCTGCTCATTGTCATGGCCTATGACCGATACATTGCTATCTGTAAGCCCCTCCACTACCTGAGCATTATGAGCCTAAGAATGTGCATTTCTCTTCTGGCTGTTGCTTGGACCATTGGACTCATCCATTCTGTGGCCCAACTGGCTTTTGTTGTAAACTTGCCCTTTTGTGGTCCCAACACAATGGATAGTTTTTATTGTGATTTTCCTCGGTTCATCAAACTTGCATGTACAGACACATACAGACTGGAGTTTCTGGTCACTGCCAACAGTGGGTTCATCTCTATGGGTACCTTCTTCATCTTGATTGTGTCTTATATCTTCATCCTGGTCACAGTTCGCAAACATTCTTCAGGTGGTCCATCCAAGGCCCTTTCCACTCTCTCTGCTCACATCACCGTGGTGGTCTTTTTCTTTGGTCCTTGCATTATTGTCTATGTGTGGCCATTCCCTACCTTACCCATAGATAAATTTTTAGCCATCTTTGATGCCCTTATCACTCCTTTCATGAATCCTGTTATCTATACTTTCAGAAATAAGGATATGAAAGTGGCAATGAGGAGACTGTTGGGTAAGGTTTTAAATTTCAGGAAGAGTTCTTTCATGACCAGTCAAAGACATTCAGATTCATCTTGATTATTCTTAGAAATTAATCTCTTTGGGCAGCCCTGGTGGCCCAGCGGTTTAGCGTTGGGCTTCAGCCTGGAGTGTGGTCCTGGAGACCCAGGATCAGGTCCACGTGGGCTCCCTGCATGGAGCCTGCTTCTTCCTCTGCCTGTGTCTCTGCCTTTCTCTCTCTGTGTCTGTCATGAATAAATAAATAAATAAAAATAAAAAAAGAGAAATTAATCTCTTCAATTAAACTTTTCATTTTAGTTAGTAATTTTAATATCTACTGTGAAAACTCTCCTTAAGGACTCTGTTCTGATCGGGTCAATTTTTCATAGGGGCCCTTACCCTGTGGATCCTGGAAGTATTGAGGAAAAGTGAATTCAGCCTTGGGATGTAGTGTCTTTGTTATTTATTATAAAAGAATATGAAATCTCACATACCGGGCACATTTTCCATTAAAACAAAATGTTGGATACTCTTCTCTTTGGTAGTGATTCTTAAAGACCTATCTCTTCCACTCTATATGTATATTAATGTTCATGCCCTCTGAGTTTCTCATGTCTATATACTTGGAGGAATACACAAAATGAAGACAATTGCCTAGCTTTCAGAATTTGAGACTTTTGACATCCGGATTTTACTATACATGCTCAGATTTAGTTAATACTAAGGTTCTCATTTTTAATTTTTTTTTCTAAGTAGGCTCCATGTCAAATGTGGAGCCCAATGTGGGGCCTGAACTCACAACCCTGAGATTAAAACCTGAGCTGAAATCAGAAGTTGGACTCTTAACTGGCTGAGCCACCCAGGTGCTCCAGTACTAAATCTTTAGATTGGAAGGTGAAATTTGGGATAAATCATAGAACAACAACTCAGGAAAGTTTAATATTATTATTTAATCAAGTGGTTTGAGACCAGAAGATATAAATTGCTACACCATTCAGTGTATATCATAATTATATTTTACCTCAATTATTTCCTAAACAATTTTTATATGGAAAAGAAAGCTATTTGAATATTAAAAGCTTATCAGTGGATTGAATATTTCGGATCTAAGGCTAGGTAGCACTGGTTTATAAATAAATAAAATGCAAAAGATTTCTATATAATATGAATCAGATTTATAACTAAAAGCAAATATAAAGTGTAGACATTACAAAAGAAAATTTGTTGCAAAAATGTCTACAAATGAAGAGATATATTAATAAACCATCTATAATGAAGAAATGCATTAGGGACGTCTGGGTGGCTCAGTGGTTGAGCATGCCTTTGGCTCAGGGTGTGATCCTGGATTCCAGGATTGAGTCTTACATCAGGCATCCTACATGGAGCCTGCTTCTCCCTCTGCCTATCTCTCTGTGTCTCTCATGAATAAATAAATAAAATCTTAAAAAAAAAGAAATGTATTAAACTTTTCATGTGATAAAGTATGTTATATATAATTATTTTAAAACCAAATATACTTTTCAGAAGTGGTATAAATAACTATTCAAAAACTATATCACTATTTTTTTCTGAGTTACCAAATAAATAGGAGTGGGTGTTGAGTGAAGGCATTATTATTCATGTGTGGGCTAGGCAACTTATTATGAAACTGGCCCACTATTCATGAACACACAAAAGATCATCAGCAGCAATAGATTATTAGTGAAGTATGGGAAGAATAATATTCAAGGCTAAAAATGTTTCTGACAAATCTTTACTCTCTCCTCTGCACAGATTTGTCAGTGAACCTCAGCTGACAGATCAGGTCCCCCCAAACTTAGGAAAGATATATTGGCACTCTTCTTTTGTAGTTCCTACTTTCATGTATTCAAAATTTTCATTCTTTAAAAATTGAGTTATAATTGGAATATAATACTTTTATTAGTTTCAGTATACAACATGAAGATTCAATATTTGTATATATTGTGAAATGATCACCACAAGTCTAATGCAGGTCCATCACTACGGGCGGGGGGGCAAGACGGTAGAAGAGTAGAGTCCCCAAGTCACCTGTCCCCACCAACTTACCTAGATAACTTTCAAATCATTCTGAAAACCTGTGAATTCGACCTGAGATTTAAAGAGAACAGCTGGAACGCTACACAGAGAAGTTTGCACTGCTAACAAGGTAGGATGACGGGGGTGGGGGGGATAAAAAGAATCCAGTGGGGGAGGGGCCCTGCGAGGAACTTGGCTAAAGCTGGATGGCGAAAGCCTCCTGAACAGGAGAGCCCAGCCTCGGAGAAGCAGGCACGTTAAAAATCCACACTGGATTCCTCCCGGACTGAAAGGCGCTCAGCAGGGAAAGCTTCAGTCTCCCGGGGTCACTAACACAGGAAGTGCGCCATGGGAGAGAGCGTGCCACACACCCCCCGGGCTGATCTCAGTAAAGGGCTGGAGGATTACGATTCGATGTCAGAAAGCCAATTCAGAAGAACAATTATAAATCTACTGGTGGCTCTGGAAAAAAGCACAAAGAATTCAAGAGACTTCATGACTGCAGAATTTAGATCTTATCAGGCCGAAATTAAAAATCAATTAAATGAGATGCAATCCAAACTGGAGGTCCTAATGAGGAGGGCTACTGAGGTAGAAGAAAGAGTGAGTGACATAGAAGACAAGTTGATGGCAAGGAAGGAAGCTGAGGAAAAAAGAGAAAAAACACCATGAGGAATGGTTAAGGGAAATAAATGACAACCTCAGAAGGAAAAATCTACATTTAATTGGGGTTGTAGAGGGTGCCGAAAGGGACAGAAGACCAGAAAGCATATTTAAAGAATTATAGCTGAGAACTTCCCTAATTTGGGGAGGGAAACAGGCATTCAGATACAGGAGATAGATACCCCCTAAAATGAATAAAAACTATACAACACCTTGACATTTAATAGTGAAACTTGCAAATTCCAAAGATAAAGAGAAAACCATTAAGTAGCAAGAGACAAGACATCCCTAACTTATAATGGGGAGAAATATTAGATTAACAGCAGACCTCTCCATAGAGACCTGGCAGGCCAGAAAGTGCTGGCAGGATATATTCAGGATAATAAATGAGAAGAATATGCAGCCAAGAATACTTAATCCAACAAGGCTCTTATTCAGAATAGAGGGAAAGATAAAGAGCTCCCAAGATAGGCATTAACTGAAAGAATATGTGACCACCAAACCAGCTCTGAAAGAAATATTAAGGGGGACCCTGTAAAAGAAAGAGGAAGCCCAAAGAAATAATCCACTAAAACAGGGATTGAATAGGTATTACACTGATACTAAATTCATATCTTTCAATAGTAACTCTGAACATGAATGGGCTTAATGATCCCATCAAAAGATGCAGGGTTTCAGACTGGATAATTAAGCAAGACCCATCTATTTGCTGTCTACAAGAGACTCATCTCTTTGTGTCTTCCTCAATTTCTTTCAGAAGTGTTCTGTAGTTTTTAGGGTATAGGTCCTTTGCCTCTTTGGTGAGGTTTATTCCTAGGTACCTTATGCTTTTGGGTGCAATTGTAAGTGGGATTGATTCCTTAATTTCTCTTTCTTCAGTCTCATTGTTAGTGTATAGAAATGCCACTGACTTCTGGGCATTGATTTTGCATCCTACAGCACTGCCAAATTGCTGTATGAGTTCTAGCCATCTTGGGGTGGAGTCTTGCATTTTCTACATACAGTATCATGTCATCTGCGATGAGGGAGAGTTTGGTTCTTCTTTGCCAACTTGAATGCCTTTTATTTCTTTTTGTTGCCTGAGTGCCAAGGCGAGGACATCTTGTACTATGTTGAATAGCAGTGGTGAGAGTGGACATCCCTGTCATGTTCCTGATCTTAGGGGAAAGGCTCCCAGTGTTTCCTCATTGAGAATGATATTTGCTGTGGGCTTTTCATACATGGCTTTTAAGATGCTGAGGAGTGTTCCCTCTATTCCAACACTCTGAAGAGTTTTGATCAGGAATGGATGCTGTATTTCATCAAATGCTTTCTCTGCATCTCTTGAGAAGATCATATTGTTCTTATTTTTTCTCTTGCTGATATGATCTACCATGTTGATTGCTTTATGAGTGTTGAACCAGCCTTGTGTCCCGGGAATAAATCCTACTTGGTCATGGTGAATAATCTTCTTAATGTAGTGATCGATCCTATTGGCTAGTATCTTGTTGAGAATTTTTGCATCTCTGTTCAACAGAGATATTGGTCTATAATTCTTCTTTTTCGTGGGGTCTTTGTCTAGTTTTGGAATTAAGGTGATGCTGGCCTCATAGAACAAGCTTGGAAGTATCCATCTCTTTCTATATTTCCAAACAGCTTTAGTAGAATAGGTATTGTTTCTTCCTTAAACGTTTGATAAAATTCTCCTGGGAAGCCATTTGGCCCTGGACTTTTGTTTCTTGGGAGGTTTTTGATGACTGCTTCAATTTCCTCCCTGGTTATTGGCCTGTTCAGGTTTTCTATTTCTTCTTGTTGCAGTTTTGGTAGTTTGTGGTTTTCCAGAAATGTGTCCATTTCTTCTAGATTGCCTAATTTATTGGCATATTGCTGCTCATAATAAGTTTTTAAAATCGTTTGTATTTCCTTGGTGTTGGTGGTGATCTCTCCTTTCACATTCATGATTTTATTAATATGAGTCTTTTTTCTCTTCTTTATAATAAGGCTAGCTAATGATTTATCTATCTTATTAATTCTTTCAAAGAACCAACTCCTTGTTTTGTTGATCTGTTCCACAGTTCTGGTCTCTATTTCATTGAGTTCTGCTCAAATATTTATTAATTCTCTTCTTCTGCTGGGTGAAGGTTTTATTTGCTATTCCTTCCCCAGCTCCTTTAACTGTAAATTTAGCTTTTGTATTTGAGTTCTTTCTAGTTTTTGGATTGATGCTTGTATGCGATGTATTTCCCCCTCAGGGCTGCTTTTGCTGTATCCCAAAGATTTTTAACATTGTATCTTCATTCTCATTATTTTCCATGAAACTTTTTAATTCTTCTCTAATTTCCTGGTTGACCCTTTCATCTTTCAGCAGGATGGTCTTTAACCTCCACATGTTTGAAATCCTTCGTAACTTCTTGTGTTTTAGTTCTAGTTTCAAAGCATTATGGACTGAAAATATGCAGGGGATAATCCCAATCTTTTGGTATCAGTTAAGACCTGATTTGTAACCCAATATGTGGTCTATTCTGGAGAAAGTTCCATGGGCATTTGAGAAGAATGTATTTTCAGTTGGGCTTGGATCTAAAGTTCTGTAAATATCTGTGAAATCCATCTGGTCCAGTTTATTTTTTTCTTTTCTTTTTCTTTTTTTTATAATAAATTTATTTTTTATTGGTGTTCAATTTGCCAACATACAGAATAACAACCAGTGCTCATCCCGTCAAGTGCCCCCCTCAGTGCCTGTCACCCATTCATCCCCACCCCCGCCCTCCTCCCCTTCCACCACCCCTAGTTCATTTCCCAGAGTTAGGAGTCTTTATGTTCTCTCTCCCTTTCTGATATTTCCCACACATTTCCTCTCTCTTCCCTTATATTCCCTTTCACTATTATTTATATCCCCAAATGAATGAGAACATATAATGTTTGGTCCAGTTTACCATTTAAAGCTCTTGTTTCTTTGGAGATGTTGTGCTTAGAAGATCTATCGATTGTAGAAAGCACCGTGTTCAAGTCTCCAAGTGTAAGCTTATTATTATCTAAGTATATCTTAGCTTTGGTTATTAATTGATTGATATACTTGGCAGCTCCAGCATTCAGGGCATAAATATTCATAATTGTTAGGTCCTTTTGTTGGGTAGATCCTTTAAGTATGATGTAGTGTCTCTCTTCATCTCTTACTACAGTCTTTGGGATAAACTTTAATTTATCTGATATAAGAATGGCTACCCCTGCTTTCTTTTGAGGACCATTTGAATGGTAATTTTTTTCCATTTTATTTTCAGGCTGTAAGTGTCCTTCTGTCTAAATGAGTCTCTTATAGACAGCAAATAGATGGGCCTTGCTTTTTTATCCAGTATGAAACCCTGCACATTTTGATAGGATCATTAAACTCATTCACGTTCAGAGTTATTATTGAAAGATACGAATTTAGTGTCATCATAATACCTTTCAGTCCCTGTTTTTGTGGATTGTTTCCTTGGACTTCCTCTTTCTTTTACAGAGTCCCCCTTAACATTTCTTGAAGAGCTGGTTTGGTGGTCACATATCCTTTCAGTTCCTGCCTATCTTGGAAGCTCTTTATCGCTCCTTCTGTTCTGAATGAGAGCCTTGCTGGATAAAGTATTCTTGGTTGCATGTTCTTCTCATTTAGGAACATGAATATATCCTGCCAGCCCTTTTTGGCCTGCCAGGTCTCTGTGGAGAGGTCTGCTGTTAACCTAATACTTCTCCCCATAAAACTTAAGGATCTCTTGTCTCTTGCTGCTTAAGGATCTTCTCTTCATCTTTGGTGTTTGCAAGTTTCACTATTAAATGTTGAGGTGTTGAGCGGTTTTTATTGATTTTAGGGGGGGATTTCTGTATCTCCTGGATCTGAATGCCTGTTTCTCTTCCCAAGTTAGGGAAGTTCTCAGCTATGATTTGTTCAAATACACTTTCTGGTCGTTTGTCCCTTTCGGCGCCCTCGGGAACCCCAATTAAATGTAGAATTTTCATTCTGAGGCTGTAATTTATTTCCCTTAACCTTTCCTCATGATCTTTTGCTTTTCTCTTTTTTCCTCAGCTTCCTTCCTTGCCATCAGCTTGTCTTCTATGTCACTCACTTGTTCTTTTACCTCGTTAACCCATGTTGTTAGGACCTCCAGTTTGGATTGCATCTCATTTAATTGATTTTTAATTTCGGCCTGATTAGATCTAAATTCTGCAATCATGAAATCTCTTGAATCCTTTATGCTTTTTTTCCAGAGCCACCAGTAGCTTTATAATTGTACTTCTGAACTAGCTTTCTGACGCTAAATTGTAATCCAAATTCTGTCACTCTATGGGTGAGAGGACTGTTTCTGATTATTTCTTTTGTGGTGAGTTCTTCCTTCTAGTCATTTTGTTCAGTGCAGAGTGGATGAAAATAAGTTGTACTGGAAAAATGAGAAAATAGAAAAAGAAAAAAGGGGGTGAAACAAATAAAAAACAAATAAACACGGAGGGGTATCCTCTGATTCTATATACTGTAAGTCCCTAGACTTCCCTGGGAACTTTCCAGCACTGCTTGGTCAAGAACTTGCTCTTCCCCTGCCCTTCCAGCTGGTCTTCTGGGTGAGGGGCCTGCTTTTGATTCTCATGTGTTTGCACCTGGTGGAGCTGCTCTGTCCCATGCCAAGAGCACCTTTCAGTGGGAGCCATTTATCCTGTGAGGCGCCTGCTCCCTGGCGGCCGGCTCAAACCCTGGTACAAGGTGACACCAGGAGGAACAACAACAGTGGAGGTGGCCAGCTCTCCAGCCCTGGAGTTAGCTCCAGCAGTAACTACCGCAGCTCCCAGTCTGCAGGGACCTGGATGCTCTGCGGGTGGGGGACGCTGATCTGCACAGCTCGGGGGCACCCGCTGGCAGGAGTGTCTTGCTACCCTGTGTTCTCCTGGCCTCAGCCTGTCCCGGGGGGAGTGCTGGATCTTGGGCTCTGTCCCCCGGTGCCTTCGGCTCTACAAACTCTACAAATAAAAAAGTGACCACTTTTTGCAAGGTAGGAAGTGTGGAGAAGTGAATCTGAGGGGAGATATCAGAAGATAAATGGCAGGGGCAGGGAGCCTCTGTAAACTGACTACTGGAAAGTGGTATTCCCCTGTAGGACAAAAAGAAGAACCCTTAGAAATCTCTCCAACGAGAGACATCCCTGCCTAAAAGGTGCTCAGGTGGTGAAATGGGAGAATTCTAGGTGGGACAGTGGCGTCTCAGTGGGGTCTCAGAATTAAAGGGAGTGCCTGAGCTGGTGGAATTCCCAGGCACTGGAAAGGAGAAACTGGTTGGGATTGGTGAGCCCAAGAGGGAGCTCTCAACTTGGTACCATTGACACTGAGCTGGAGACCTACTGGATTCAGTAACCACCCTCCACCTGGGGAATCTGCATAGGACTGGAATGCAAAGACCCTTGGCCATCCCATGGGAGGGGCAGAGCAGGTCCAGGAGCAACTGACCAATAGCTCTCATGGCAAGGGACCATGTAAAAGACAATACCAGGAGGCCCTCCACCTTCCCTTAGGAGGGATGGAGCAGGTATGGGGGCATTCCAGTGGCCACTCTCAGTGTCAGCGTCGTGCAGAGAGCAATGGGGTGGGACATTCCGACTTCCCACAGAGAGGACTGGTGTGGGCATGCACTGCAGGAGTCTGTGGACTGTGGCACATGCAAAAGTAAGAACCATGTATCCCTGAGAGTTTGCTGAAGACAGGGGACTGCGATCTTTTAGCTCTGGGGATGGGGATGTGAGCTCTGTCATTTTTGTTTGGATTCAGTGCAGAAAGCCTACAGGAAATAAAAGCCACACTCAAGACCAGCTTACAGTGAGCCTGGTCCCCTGGCAAGGGGCAGTGTGACTCTACCAAGGCAAAGATACTTGAGAAGCAGCACAGAAGACCCCTCTCCTAGAAGATAAACTGGAAGACCAGGTGCACAACAAATTACAGACCCTACAAGACCATAAAAATCCAGGATAAGGGAAAATAGCATACAGAAGTGGAGGTTCTTTCTCATGATACATGTATCTTTCAATTTAAAATTTTCCATTTCTTTTTTCTTCTTTCTCTTTTCAACTAGTATCTTATTTTATCAACTCTTTGTTTTTAGATTGTAATTTTCATTTTTTACATTTATATCTTATATTTTTAATTTATTTTATATTTTTTGTTTGTTTGCTTGTTTTTTATTTATTTTTTATTGGTGTTCAATTTGTCAACATATAGAATAACACCCAGTGTTCATCCCATCAAGTGCCCCCTAAATGCCTGTCACCCAGTCCACCGCCATCCCCTGCCCACCTCCCTTTCTACCACCCCTTGTTCATTTCCCAGAGTTAGGAGTCTCTTATGTTCTGTCTCCCTTTCTGATATTTCTCACTCATTTTTCTCCTTTCCCCTTTATTCCCTTTCACTATTTTTTATATTCCCCAAATGAATGAGACCATATAATGTTTGTCCTTCTCCGATTGACTTATTTCACTCAGCATAATACCCTCCAGTACCATCCATGTCGAAGTGAATGGTGGGTTTTCTCGTTTCTAATGGCTGAGTAATATTCCATTGTATACATAAACCACATCTTCTTTATCCATTCATCTTTCGATGGACACTGAAGCTCCTTCCAGTTTGGCTATTGTGGACATTGCTGCTATAAACATCGAGTTGCAGATGTCCTAGCATTCACTGCATCTGTATCTTTGGGGTAAATCCTCAGTAGTTCAATTGCTGGGTGGTAGGGCAAATCTATTTTTAACTCTTTGAGGAACCTCCACACAGTTTTTCAGAGTGGCTGTACCAGTTCACGTTCCCACCAACAGTGCAAGAGTGTTCCCCTTTCTCCACATCCTCTCCAACATTTGTTCTTTTCTGCCTTGTTAATTTTTCTCATTCTCACTGGTGCAGGGGGTAACTCATTGTGGTTTTTATTTGTATTTCCCTGATGGCCAGTGATGCGGAACATTTTCTCATGTGCTTGTTGGCCATGTCTATGTCTTTCCCTGAGAGATTTCTGTTCATGTCTTTTGCCCATTTCTTGATTGGATTGTTTGTTTGTTTCTTTTTTTTTTTTTACATTTTTTAAATTTATTTATGATAGTCATACAGAGAGAGAGAGAGAGGAAGAGACACAACAGGCAGAGGGAGAAGCAGGCTCCATGCACCGGGAGCCTGATGTGGGATTTGATCCCGGGTCTCCAGGATTGCGCCCTGGGCCAAAGGCAGGCGCCAAACCACTGCGCCACCCAGGGATCCCTGGATTGTTTGTTTCTTGGGTGTTGAGTTTAATAAGTTCTTTTTAGATCTTGGATACTAGTCCTTTATCTGATATGTCATTTGCAAATATCTTCTCCCATTCTGTAGGTTGTCTTTTAGTTTTGTTGACTGTTTCTTTTGCTGTGCAAAAGCTTCTTTTTTTTTAAATTTTTTTTTAATTTATTTATGATAGTTACAGAGAGAGAGAGAGGCAGAGACACAGGCAGAGGGAGATGCAGGCTCCATGCACCGGGAGCCCGATGTGGGATTCTATCCCGGGTGTCCGGGATCGCGCCCCGGGCCAAAGGCAGGCGCCAAACCGCTGCGCCACCCAGAGATCCCAAAAGCTTCTTATCTTGATGAAGACTCAATAGTTCATTTTTTTATTTTTATAAATTTATTTTTTATTGGTGTTCAATTTGCCAACATATAGCATAACACCCAGTGCTCATCCCATCAAGTGTCCACCTCAGTGCCCGTCACTCAGTCACCCCCACCCCCCACCGACCTCCCCTTCCACCACCCCTAGTTTGTTTCCCAGAGTTAGGAGTCTTTCATGTTCTGTCTCCCTTTCTGATATTTCCCACTCATTTTTGGTTTTGTTTCTCTTGCCTTCATGGATGTATCTTGCAAGAATTTACTGTGGCCAAGTTCACAAAGGGTTTGCCTGTGTTCTCCTCTAGGATTTTGATGGAATCTTGTCTCACATTTAGATCTTTCATCCATTTTGAGTTTATCTTTGAGTATGGTGTAAGAAAATGGTCTAGTTTCAATCTTCTGCATGTGGATATCCAATTTTCCCAGCACCATTTATTGAAGAGAGTGTCTTTTTCCAGTGGTTAGTCTTTCCTGCTTTGTCGAATATTAGTTGACCATAATGTTGAGGGTCCCCTTCTGGATTCTCTATTCTGTTCCATTGATCTATGTGTCTGTTTTTGTGCCAGTACCAAAGTGTCTTGATGACCACAGCTTTGTAGTATAACCTGAAATCTGGCATTATGATGCCCCCAGCTATTGTTTTCTTTTTGAATATTCCCCTGGCTATTTGGGGTCTTTTCTGATTCCACACAAAACTTAAGATGATTTGTTTCAACTCTCTGAAGAAAGTCCATGGTATTTTGATAGGGATTGCATTAAATGTATAAGTTGCCCTGGGTGACGTTGACATTTTCACATTAATTCTTCCAATCCATGAGCATGGAATACTTTTCCATCTCTTTGTGTCTTCCTCAATTTCTTTCAGAAGTGTTCTGTAGTTTTTAGGGTATAGATCCTTTCCCTCTTTGGTTAGGTTTATTCTTAGGTATCTTATGCTTTTTGGGTGCAATTTACATTTTTTAGAAGTATACTACACTTTTGGCTTCCTTTCACTGTTCTCTCTCTCTATATATATACATATTCTGCTTTCTTTACAATTTTGGGATTTAGTGTCTTTTAACACACAGACCAAAACTCAGGAACAAGTGGATTACCCTATTTTGTCCTCCCCATGAGATTATATTCTCTCTCACCCCTTGTTTTTTCTTTTGTTATTTATTTATTCATTTATTTATTTATTTATTGCTTTTTTGTTCTCTTTATGACCTAATCAGATTAGTCTAGTGTGTGTTTGCTTGGGTTGTAGTTGTTTTTTTTTTTTTTTTTTTGAGATTTTTATTTATTCATGAGAGACACACACACACACACAGAGGCAGAGACACAGGCAGAGGGTGAAGCAGGCTCCATGCTGGAAGCCTGATGTGGTACTCGATCCCTGGACTCCAGGATAATGCTCTGAGCTGAAGGCAGATTTCAACACCTGAACCATCCAGGCATCCCTCTGGTTGATATTTTTTATTCTGTTCACTTGACCATCCATTCTTCTCTGTATAAAATTACTAGGAGGAGTTCACAACAAAAGAGAGAATCAAAGGTAGTACTCTCTGCCACAGATCTAATGGATGTAGATTTAATTAAGATGTCAGAAATGAAATTCAGGATAACAATTACATTACTAGCTAGGCTTGAAAAATGCATAAAAGTCAGTAGAGAATCTCTTAGCAAAGAAATGAGATCTAATCAGTCAGAAATTAAAAATACTCTAATTGGGGTGCAGTCTAAATTGGATGCTTTAAAAAAATAAATTGGATGCTTTACAGATAGGGTAAATGAGGCAGAAGAAAAAATAAGTGAGATAGAAGACAAGTTAATGGAAAGGAAGGAAGCTGAGGAAAAGAGAGAAAAACAACTAATAACCCATGAGGAGTGGCTTGAAGAAATTAACGATGCCATGAAAGAACCAACATCAAAATTATTGGAGTGCCTGGAGGTGGGGAGAGAGAGAGAGAGAGACAGAGAGAAAGAGAGAGAGAGAGGGAGAGAGAGAGAGAGAGAGAGGAGAAAAGACATATGAACAAATCATAGCTGAGAACTTCCATAACATGAGGAAAGAAACAGGCATTCATATCCAAGAGGTAGAGAGGACTCCTCCCAAAATCGATAAAAATAGATCAATACCCTGACATATAAGAGTGAAGCTTGCAAATTTCAGAGATAAAGAGAAAATCCCCAAAACAGCTCAAGACAAGAGATTCATAACATACAGAGGCAGAGATATTAGATTGACAGACCTATCCACAGACACCTAGCAGGCCAGAAAGGACTGGCATGCTTTATTTAAGATAACCCAATGAGAAAAACATACAGCCAAGCATACTTTACCCAGCAAAACTGTCATTCAAAATAGAAGGAGATATAAAAAGCTTCCAAGACAGACAGACTGAAAGAACCACCAAGCCAGTCCTGCAAGAAATATTATGGGGGATCCTGTAAGCAAAGAAAGAGCCCAAGAGTAACATAGACCAGAAAGAAACAGAGACAATCTATAGCAACAGGGACTATACAGGTAATATAATGGCACTCATTCATATCTTTCAATAGTTACTCTGAATATAAGTGGGCTGAATGCTCCAATCAAGAGACCTAGGGTATTAGATTGAGTAAAAAAGCAAAAGCCATCCATATGCTGTCTATAAGATAATCATTTTAGACCTAAAGGAACCTCTGAAGAGAAAATGAGAGGATGGAGAACCATTTACCATGATATGGACATCAAAAGAAAGATGGAGTAGCAATTCTCATACTAGACAAATTAGATTTTATACCAAAGATTGTAGTAAGAGATGAAGAGGGACACTATATCATACTTTAAGGGTCTATCCAACAAGAATAAATAACAATTATAAATATTTATGCTTCTAATGTAGAAGCACCCAAACATAACAACCAATTAATAACCAAAGTAAATATAATAATAGATTAATAGTAGGGAACATCAACACCCCACTCACAGCAATGAAGATATCCCCTAAGCAGAAGATCAACAAAAAAACAAGGGCTTTGAATGACACACTGGACCAGACAGACTTCACAGATATATACAGAACATTCCATTCTAATGCAACAGAATATACATTCTTCTCAACTGCACATGGAACTTTCTCCAGAGTAGACCACAAACTGGGTCACAAATCAGTTCTCAACTAGTACCAAAAGACTTGTATTATTCCTTGCATACTTTCAGACCACAATGCTTTTTTTTTTTTTTTTTTTTTTTTCAGACCACAATGCTTTGAAACTGTTACTCAATCACAAGAGGAAACTTGGAAGGAATTCAAACACTTGTAGGTTAAAGAGAATCTTACTAAAGAATCAATAGGTTAACCAGGAAATTAAAGAAGAATTTTAAAAATTCATGGAAATAAATGAAAATGAAAACACAACTGTTCAAAATCTTTAGGATATGGCAAAGGTGGTTCTCAAAGGGAAAGATGTTTCACTTCAAGCCTCTATCAAAAAAATAAAAAAAATCTCAGATATACAAGCTAACTTTACATGGAAAGGAGCAGGAGACAAAACAGCAAATAAAGCCTAAACCAAGCATGAGAAGAGAAATAATAATGATTGGAGCAGAAAACAATGAAACAAACCAGAATAACAGTAGAATAGATCAATGAAAATATGAGCTGGTTGAATTGAAATCAATAAACCCCTAGCCAGACTTATCAAAAAGAAATGAGAAAGGACCCAAATTAAAATAATAAACTAAAGAGGAGAGATCATGACCAACACTAAGAAAATACAAACGATTTTAAGAACATATTATGAGCAACTATACGTCAACAAATTAGGCAATATGGAAGAAATGGGTGCATTCCTGAAAACCTATAAACTATCAAAACTGAAACAGGAAGAAATAGAAAACCTGAACAGACCAATAACCAGTGAGGAAATTGAAGCAGTCATCAAATATCTCCCAAGACACAAAGGTCCAGGGCCAGATGGCTTCCCAGGGAAATTGTACCCAACATTTAAAGAAGAAATAATACCTATTCTACTAAAGCTGTTTCAAAGGATAGAAATGGAAGGAAGACTTCCAAATTCATTCTGTGAGGCCAGGATACCTTGATCCTCAAACCAGAAAAGGACCTAACCAAAAGAATTATAGACCAATATCAATCCATGAATATTGATGTCAAAATACGCACCAAGATACTAGCCAATAGGATCTAACAGTACATTAAAAGGGTTATTCATCTCAACCAAGTGGGATTTTTTTCCTGTGATGCAAAGGTGGCTTAAATTTGCAAATGAATCAACATGATAGATCACATTAATAAAAGAAAAGAACTCAACTGATCTCAACTGATCTCAATGATCTCAACTGATGCAGAAAAAGCATTTGATGAACTACAGCATCCTTTCTTGATTAAACCTCTCCACAGTGTAGGAACAGAAGGAACGTACCTCAATATCATAAAAGCATCTATAAAAAGCCGACAGTGAATAACATTCTCAATGGGGAAAAATTGAAGGCTTTTCCCCTAAGTCAGGAATGTCCACTATCACAACTTTTGTTCAACATAGTACTAGAATTCATAGGCTCAGTGGTCAGACAACAAAAAGAAATAAAAGGTATTCAAATTGGCAGAGAAGTCAAAATCTCATTCTTCACAGATGACATGATGCTTTATGTGGAAAACCCAAGAGACTCCACCCCAAATTTGCTAGAACTCATACAGCAATTTACCAATGTGCAGGATACAAAGTCAATGCACAGAAATCAGTTACATTTCTATACACTAACAATGAGACTGAAGAAAAAGAAATTAAGGAATCAATGCCACTTACAATAGCACTCCAAACCATAAGATACCTAGGAATACACCTAACCAAAGGGGCAAAGGATCTATACTCTAATAACTACAGAACACTTAGGAAAGAAACTGAGGAAGACACAAAGAGATGGAAAAATATCCATGCTCATGGTTTGGAAGAATAAATATTGGGAAAATGTCTATACTACCCAGGGCAATTTGCATGTTCAATGCAATCCCTGTCAAAATATCAAGGACTTTCTTCACAGATCTGGAGCAAGTAATCCTAAAATTTGTATGGGACCAGAAAAGACTCCCAGTAGCCAAGAGTAATGTTGACAAAGAAAACCAAAGCTAGGGGCATCACATTGCTGGATTTCAAGCTGTTTACAAAGCTGTGATCATCAAGACAGTGTGGTACTGGTGCCAAAACAGACACCTAGATCAATGGAAGAGAACATAGAACTAAGAAATTGACCCTCAACTACATGGTCAACTAATCTTTGACAAAACAGGAAAGAATACACAATGGAATAAAGATAATCCATCCAAATCCTAGAGGAGAACACAGGCCGCAACTTCTTACAAGACATGTCTCTAAAGGCAAGGGATACAAAAACAATCATGAACTACTGGGACTTCACCAAGATTAAAAGCTTCTGCACAGCCAAGGAAACAGTCAACGAAACTAAAAGACAATGTACAGAATGGGAGAAGATATTTGCAAATGACACATTAGATAAAGGGCTAGTACCCAAGATCTATAAAGAACTTATCAAACTCAACACCCAAAAACAAATAATCCAGTTAAGAAATAGGCAAGAAACATGAACAGATGTTTCTCAAAAGAAAATATACAAATGGCCACCCACAAGAAAAAAATGCTCCACAACACTTGTCATTAGGGAAATACAAATCAAAACCACAATGGGATACCACTTTATACCAGAGAGAATGCCTACAGTTAGAAAGACAGGAAACAACAAATTTTGGTAAGGATATGGAGAAAGGAGAACCCTCCTATAGGGTTGTGGGAATGCAAGCTGTGACAGCTACTCTAGAAAGCAGTGTGGAGGTTCCTCAAGAAGTTAAAAATAGAGTTACCTGGTGACACAGCAAAAGCACTACTGGGTATCTATCCCAAGATACAGATGTAGTGATCCAAAGTGGCACCTGCTTCCAATGTTTATAGCAATGTCCACAATAGCCAATCTGTGGAAAGAACTGAGATGTCCTTCAATAGATAAGTGGATAAAGAAGATGTGGTACACACATGCACACACACACACACACACACACACACACAATGGAATATTACTCAGCCATGAGAAAGGATGAATCCTACCATTTACATCGATGTGGATGGAATTGGAGGACATTATGCTGAGAGAAATAAGTCTATTGGAGAAAGACTTATAATTATATAATTATATCATATGGTTTCACTCATATGTGGAATATAAGAATTAATGCAAAGGAACATAGGGGGAAGGAGGGAAACTGAATGGGAAAAAGTCAGAGAGGGAGACAAACCATAAGAGACTCCTAATTCTGAGAAATTAAGAATTGCTGAAGGAGAGGTGGTGGGGGACGAGGTACTGAATGATTAAATTAAATACATTAAACAGAGCACATAATGGGAAGAGCGGAGTATTACATGCAACTGTCGAATTATTGAAAACTACATCTGAAGCTATTGATGTACTATATGTTGGCTAACTGCATTTAAATAAAAAAAAAAGAAAAGAATTCAGGATAACTTACAGGACCACTGGAACAATATCAAGGAGGGTAACAATGCCTCTATTGTGGTTCCAGAGGGAGAACAGAAATAATGGATGAAAACTTCCCTAATCTGAAGAAAACAAACATCCAATTCCAGGAAACTCAGAGAGTTCAAAAGAAGATGTATCTAAAAACACTGAGCCACATTATTAAAAAATGATAAAAGTTAAGGGTAAAGAGAGACTCTTGAAAGCAACAAGGCAAAAGCAATACCCTACATACAAGGAAAACCCCTCAAGGCTATGAGCAGAGTTTTCAGCAGAAGCTTTACAGGCCAGAAGGGAATGGTATGAGACATTCTAAGTGCTGAGAGGAAAAAAATGCCAAGCAAGAATTCTCCATCCATCAAGTTTATCATTCAGAATTGAAAGAGAGATTAAGAGTTTTCCAGATAAACAAAAGCTAAAGGAGTTTATCACCACTAAATCAGTTTTCCAAGAATGTTAAAGGGACTTATATAAGCTAAAAATCAAATGCACTAATTAATAAAATGAAAAGCATACGAAATTAAAAATCTGACTGAAGTGGTAAATAAGCAATAAATGTGGGGATCAACCACTTATAAAGCTAGTAAGAAGGGTAAAAAAGTAGTATAATTTATTAAAATTACAATTAGTTACTATATATATAACAAGGAATGATAAATGCATCATCAAGAAAATAAAATGTGGGTGGAGAGCAAAAATATAAAGCTTTGAAATGTGTTCAAAATTAACTTTTTAATTACACAGACACAGAGAGAGAGAGAGGCAGATTCATAGGCAGAGGGAGAAGCAGGCTCCATTCAGGGAGCCCAATGTGGGACCCGATCCCGGGACTCCGGGATCACACCCTGGGTGGAAGGCAAGTGCTAAACCGCTGAGCCACCCAGGGATCCCCCTCAAAATTAACTTACAAGAGACTTGTGTACACAAAATATTTTATATGAACCTTACTGTAACTACAAAGGAAAAAACTTATAGTGAATATACAAAAGAAAAAATAAATACTAAAACAACAAACTACAAGGGAAGAGAGAAAGAGAAGAAAAAAGGAACAGAAGAATTACAATACAAAACCAGCAAGAACACAGTTTTTTAAAAGATTTTATTTATTCATGAGAGACAGAGAGAGAGACAGAGAAAGAAAGAGAGGCAGAGACACAGGCAGAGGGAGAATCAAGCTCCATGCAGGGAGCCCGACGTGGGACTTGATCCCGGGTCTCCAGGATCGCAACCTGGGCCAAAGGCGGCGCTAAACCACTGAGCCACCCCGGCTGCCCAAGAACACAATTAATAAAACAGGAATGAGGGGATCCCTGGGTGGCGCAGCGGTTTGGCGCCTGCCTTTGGCCGGGGGCGCGATCCTGGAGACCCGGGATCAAATCCCACGTCGGGCTCCCAGTGCATGGAGCCTGCTTCTTCCTCTGCCTGTGTCTCTGCCTCTCTCTCTCTCTCTCTCTCTCTCTCTCTCTCTCTCTCTCTCTCGGTGATGACTATCATAAAAAAAAAAAAAAAGAAAATAGATTAAAAAAATAAAACAGAAATGAGTACATAGCTATCAATAATTACTTTACATGGAAATGCATTTAATTAGCCATTCAAAAGACATGAGGGACTGAATCAGCAAAAAGAAATAACAATCTATCTGCTGCCTACAGGAGGCTCACTTTGTCTTTAAGCTTTCATAGACTGAAACCGAGGAGATGGAAAAAGAATCATGCAAATGGGAATACAAAGTAAGCTGATGGCAATACTCCTAACAGATAAAATAGACTTTAAAACAAAGAGTATAAAAAGAGACAAAGAAGGATATTATATAATGATAAAAGAATCATTCTAACAAGAGGATGTAACAGTTTAAGCCCAACACAAGAGAACATAAATATATAAAGCAAATATTAACAGACATAATGGGAGAAATAGCAAAACAATAACTATAGAGGTCTTTATGTCAGTGGATAGATTATTCAGATATAAAATCAGTAAGGAAACACTAGCCTTAAATGACACATTAGAATAGATAGACTTAATAGATACATACGGATCATTCCATCGAAAAACAGCAAAATACACATTCTTTTCAAATTCACATGAAATGTTATAAAGAACTGATCCTATTAGACCAAAAAACAAGTCTCAATAAATTTAAGAAAACTGAAATTTAGGAAAACTATCAAGCATCTTTTCTGACCACAATAGTAAAGGGTAACAAAAGCAAAAATAAACAAATGGGATTACATCACCTTAAAATCTTCTGTAAAATAAAGGAAACCACTAACAAAATGACAGGCATGCTCCAGAATAGAAGAAATTTATAAAACAATATATTTAATAAGGGGTTGATGTCCAAAATGATTTGAATTAACATTTCTCCAGAGAAGACATACAGATGGTCAGAAATACACAGGAAAAGATAGTCAACATCATTAATCATTCCTGAAATGCAAATCGAAACCACAATGAGATATCATTGCACACTTGCTGGAACAGCCAGTATAAAAAAAAGACAAGAATAACAAGTGTTGGAGATGATATGGAGAAAAGGGAGCTCTCTTGCACTGTTGGTGGAAATGTAAATTGGCGCAGCCATTATGGAAAACAGCATGGAGTCTCTTCACAAAATTAAAAATAGAGCTACCTTATGGTCCAGTAATTCCAATTCTGGGTGTTTACCCAAAGAAAACAAAAACACTAATTTGAAAAGATATAGGTACCCTACATTCACTTCAGGATTCTTTACAGTCGCCAAGATATGGAGGTAACCCAAGTGTCTATCAATAGATGAATGGATATATATACATAACCATATAACTCAGGCATAAAAAGGAATGAAATATCACCATTTGTGACAACATGGATGGATCCAGAAGGTATTATGCTAAGTGAAATAAGTCAAAGATAAATACCATATGATTTCACTTACTTGTGAAATCATAAAAACCACAGAAATGGACCAAAAAAGAGACTCTTAAATACAGAGAAGAAACTAATGATTGCCAGGGGGGAGGAGTATGGGGGATAGGTGAAACAGATGAAGGAGATTAAAAGGTAGCAACTTCCAGTTATAAAATAAATGTGATAGGTATGAAAAATATAGCTTAAAGAATATAGTCAATAATATTGTAATAACGTATGATGACAGATGGTAATTGAATTTATTTGGTATAGAGTACTATATAGAATTGCGAATTAAGATGTAATCCAAAACAATATAAAATTGTGTGTCACTTATACATCAATAAAAATAAAAATGAGAAGCAAAAACAAGGAATAAGAATAGAAGAAGCAAGGTACTTCAACAATACATTTATGGAAAGCTACAGCTAACATTACAGTGATGAAACACTAAAAGCTTTCCCTCTGGATCAGGAATAAGGGGAAAATGTCCATTCCCATCACTTCTACTCAACATAATATTGGAATTATAATCCAAAGCAATTACGCAAGAAGGAGAGAAAAAGCATCCACATTGGAAAGGAAGAAATAAAATATGTTTGTAGACTACATGATCTTATATGTAGAAAATCACAAAGATTTCATCAAAACTACTTTTGAAACTAAGAAACAAATTCAGCAAATTTGTAGGACATAAAACCAACAGACACAAATCAGTTGCAGTTGCTGTGATAAGCATTGGGTGATGTATGTAAGTGTTGAATCACTAAATTTTACACCTGAAACTAATATTACACTGTATGTTAACTGGAATTTAAATAAAAATGAAAAGAAAAATCACTTGTATTTCTATATACTAACAATAAACAGCCCAAAAAGGAAATTAAGAAATCAATTTCATTTGCAATAGCATCAAAAATACTTAGGAGTAAATATAACCAAGGAGGTGAAAGACTTACACACTGAAAACTATACACATTGATTAAAGAAATTATAGACATGAATAAATGTAAATACACCCTGCATTCATGGATTGGAAGTACTATTGAGATATCTACACTACTAACAGTGAACCACAGATTCAATGCAATATCTGTGCTATGTGAATTTAGCAAAGTTGCTACAACCAATCTAGAAAAAAATTAAGGGACACAAATTTACAATAGTTCAAAAATGTCATAAAGATGAAAAAACAACAAAAAATGATACAAGACCTTTCCTCTCAACACTAAAACACATAACCAAGAGAAATTAAATAAAAAGATTAAAATATTTAGGTATCACAAGACTCAATGTTATTATATAGCAATTGTCCCCAAACTTATCTATTGATATAGTAATATCCCAATCAATATCCTTGTAAGTATGTTTAAATAAATTGAGATATTGATTCTAAACTATAGGTGAAAATACATAGGACCTAGAATACACAAAGCAATATTATAGAACAATGGAGTAAATTTACAGTATCAAATATCAAGATTTAGTATAAAGCCTAACGTGATTAGGACAGTGCTTATTAACAAAAGAACAGAAATCTAACACAGCAGATTGAAATGGAGACCCAAACTTACACAGATATGGTATCTATCAGATAGCCTACATTGCAACCCAATGGGAAATTAATAGTCTTTTTTTATACATGTTTTTAGGTCAACTGAACATCCATAAAGAAAATAAAACTATCTCACACCACACACAAAATTTAATTTAAAATAGATCAAATTTCCAAACGAGAAAGCTAAAATATTTAAGTATCTAGTTTACAGGAGAATAATCTCATGACTTTCAGAGAGACAATTTCTTAAAATAGAAATATCTTTAACCATATATATAAAAAAACTTGACATCATTAAAGAACTTCTATTTACTAAAATACACCAGTAAGAAAGTAAAAAGGTAAATCATCAGAAGGATTAGATCATTGCAAATAAATATTGAACTAAGGATTTTATTATATATATTTTTTGTGTAGTGTCAAATGCACATATCCATCTGTATATGTATAGTGTGTAATGCACATATCCATCTAACAACTGAGGAAACAATTTGAATGGATACTTCATGAGAAAGATTTCCAAATAAAAGGCAGCAACAGAGCCATAAATACAGATAGTAAACATAGCTGTCATAGGGGAGGAGAATGAGGGGAATGGGCAAGATGGGTGAATGGGGAATAGGAAGCACAGGCTTCCACTTATGCAATGAGTAAGTCATTGGGATGGAAGGTACAGCATGGGGAGTACAGTCAATGGTATTGTGATAGTGATGTATGGTGATGGTAGCTACACCTGTGGTGAGCACAGCACAACATATAGCCTGGCTGAACCACTACACTAAACACCTGTAACTAATGTAACATTGAATGCCAATTATATTCAAATAAAAAAATAAAAAGAAATTTCCACATGAAAAATGTGTTCACCATCTTTACTTATCAGGGATATGCAAATTAAAACACAATTAGATAGAACTACACACCCAGTAGAATGGCTAAAATGCATATATATTATATATATATATATATTTTTTAAAGATTTATTTATTTTAGAGAGAGTGCGTGAGGGGAAGAGGGGGAGGGAAAGAGTCTTAAGCAGAACCACATGGGGCTCGATCTCAGGATCTTGAGATCATGACCTGAGCCAAAACTAAGAGTTGGTCACTTAGCTGACTGAACCACTCAGGAGCCCCTAAAACACATCTATTTTTAAGGATGGAAACTGACAAGTGTTGAGGAGGATGTGGAGCCACAGAAACGCTTACAATGCTGGGTGACTGTAAACTAGGACAATCCCAGCTGAAGCATGTCTGATGGTTTCTAATATTAAATCAGTATCTACTGTAGGTTTAAAAAGTCCCACTTAATATAACATCCAATGGTAAGAAGTGTTGTGTCCTTCAATAAACATATATAGGAATGCTCATAACATTTATAGTTATATCTTCCAAAAATGAGAAACCACCCAGAAGTCCAACAGTGCCTTATGTAAATTATTGTATGTTCATACAATGGAAACAATCATACAATTCATTGGCAATAAAAATGACAAATACTGATAATAATAATAGTTTGGATGAATTTCACAGACATAGTGTCAAGTAATCAAATATAGAGAGAGCATGTATCATGTAATCTCATTTAGATGAAGTAAAAAATCAATCAAAGGTGATAGAAGTCATAAAAAAAGTTAACCTTAGGGTTACTGATTGAGAGGGTGGTATGAGGATGCCTCTGATGTAATATTGTTCTATTCCTCCATTTGGTTGGAAGTTTACATAAGTAAAAATTCAATTAATTGCAAATTTACACTAAAGGTAAATATTTCAAACATTTGCATCATGCAATACCTTTGAAATCTAGTGAACTTCTGTACATTAATAATGAAAACATAAAACAGTATGCAAAATGACAACATGAACATGAAATCTTCAGAATATGTAACATAAAAAGCTTAAAATGTTCATTCACACAGCTGAAAAGGCAAATGCAAATTAAGATAACAGGGTATCATTTTTATCCATTACATCTGTAAAATTAAAATTAAATAACAGTAATGGCTGATATTATCCAGTGTTGAGGAGTGTGAAATTAGTGCCATGTATATTATTCATGGGAGCATAAGGTAGTATTGCTACTTTGGGAGAAAAAAATTCTGTCAACATCTGCCTCATAAATTTCACATTCAGGCCTCCTTATAAATAATAAATGTGGATAGAACTGCAGGGTATTATGCTGAGTGAAGTAAGTCAATTGGAGAAGGACAAACATTATACGGTCTCATTCATTTGGGGAATATAAAATATAGTGAAAGGGAATAAAGGGGAAAGGAGAGAAAATGAGTGGGAAATATCAGTGAGGGTGACAGAACATGAGAAACTCCTAACTCTGGGAAATGAACAAGGAAGGGGGTAGTGGAAGGGGAGGTGGAAGAGATGGGGTGACTGGGTGACAGGCACTGAGGGGAACACTTGATGGGATGAGCACTGGGTGTTATGCTATATGTTGGCAAATAGAACTCCAATAAAAAATATTTATTTTTGTAAATAAATAAATAAAATAAAGGACTCACACAGGGGCACCTGGCTAGCTCAGCTGGTGGAGCTTGTGACTCTTGACCTTGGGGTTGTGAGTTTGACCCATGTTGAGTATAGAGATTCGTAAAAATAAAATCTTCAAAAAAATAAAATCTTCAAAATCAAAATTAATAATAATAATAATAATAAATGTCTAAGGAACTATGAACAAAATTAAAAATTCAACATTGTTTTTATTGCAGCACTATTTATAAGAATAATAATAGATAATCTACATGCTATCAAGAGTAGTTCATTATAGCATACCCATCTTTTAAAAATATCATGTATCAGTTAAAAAGGAGTTAGAACTACATATATCACATGGAAGCATATCCATGAATCTCTCCTCTCTTCCTCTCTCTTTTCCCCACCTCACACAGTGGAATAGAGGCAGTGAAAGAAAGGAGAGATTTTTGTTACTTTATATAATCCTGTTATTTGGAAAAATTAAATCTAAAGTAAAAAATTCTGATTAGAGGTGAGCTGGGGGTTCAGTTGGTTAAATGTCTGCGTTGAGCTCAGGTCATGACCCTGGGATCCAGGGATTAAGCTCCTATGTTGGGCCCTCTGCTCACGGGGAAGCCTGCTTCTCCTCTCTCTGCCTGCCATTCCCCCTGCCTATACTCTGTGTCAAATAAAGTCTTTAAAAAAATTTCTGATTAGAGAAGGTGCTCTATGTGGAGAAAGCCATGAAAGCAAAGCTGTTCTGCTTTTGGGAAGGCACCTGCAGCCAAATTTTGCTTATTGCTTCGTAATCCTCACCATCAATCTTGAATACTTCAGTGTTGGAAACACTCACTTCTCAATATAACCCAGATGACATTATTCCAACTGTCATATTTTTTTCTTTTTTATTCTTTTTCTTACCATTGGCTTTTACCCTCACATCTCACTATAGCCCCCAAACACACATACTTCCATGTTCCATAATTTCTGACAAAAGATTGTTATTAAATTTTTTAATAATTCCCTTTGTGATTTGACTGCAAGTATCTGAATCCCTAAATCCCTAAACATCGAAATTTCCTAACGATGGCTAGTGCGACCAGGGGGTTCCATTTAATTTATTTATCTTCTTGGTTCGATAGTGTCTAGATATCTGTATTTTGCTATCAGGCCAGACATGTCTGACTCCAAGACCTAAGAATCTACACTTTACAGACAGAGGTGTGTAATCTGACTTAAGATCCAATCTACTGAAAGCCTTTTTTTCCCTCATGTTCCTGTTATCTGTACCCACTTGTAAAATCAGTATTTCATAGTAATTATGTATTTTCAGTAATATATCACATTGCATTTATAATAGTATATCAATTATATAAATTAGTAATGCATTTAGCAAAGGTTTTGAGAATATATGACTAGCTAAAGTTAATAGTGTCTCCATTTTGGTGTTGGATAATTAATTCCTTTATGTTTTTCATGTTTCTAAATTTCAGCAAAAAGCACTGATTATTTTTTAATCAGAAAAAAATTTAAAACTTTAAAAATTAAATAGCAAAATACTTCTTGCAAACATAATCCATCATTGAAAACTTGTTTTTCATAAATCTGGGTTTGATGTACACAAATACAACTATTACTCTCAAAAAAAGTTACATGGATTATAATGAAAGGTTAGCTAATAAATTAGCTGAAATTTAGTAACTGTAAATTAATAATAACTAAGTTGCAGAAAAAGAACAAATTCCAAATATCAAATTTTTCATATAAAAGTAAAATAGTCCTAGGACCTGTGGATATGCATAACCACACAAACTCATAGAAAATTCAAGTATTTATCATAAATATAAGAGTTCCCTGTAGCAAATTTGAAGCTATCAATAAATAAAAAGAAAGTCCCAATTGTCAAAGCCAACATTTATGAAGGCTGTTGCCTTGACCTTTAATCTTGTGGCTTATAGTTTTATTTTCCTGTGTGTATAGATTTTTTAAAAGATTGTTTTTATTTATTTGAGAGAGAGAGTACATGCACACACACAAGCGAAGGGAGAGAGAGGAGCAGACTCCCCACTGAGCAGGAGCCTAACAAGGGGCTGGATCCCAGGACTGTGGGACCATGACCTGAGTTGAAGGCAGACACTTAACCCTCTGAGCCACCCAGGCACCCTATGTATATAGATTCTGTCATATTTTATTTATTATGTTTTTAAAGATTTTTATTTATTTATTTATTTATTTATTTATTTATTTATTTATTTATTCATGAGAGACACACAAAAAAAGAGGCAGAGACACAGACAGAGGGAGAAGCAGGCTCCACGCAGGGAGCCCAATGTGAGGCTTGATCCTGGGACTCCAGGACCACGCCCTGGGCCGAAGGCAGGCACTAAACCACTGAGCCACCCAGGGATCCCAGGATTCTGTCATATTTTAAATGTAATTTGGTGTCTCTCCCTTCATTATGCAATTGTTTTCTCAGATTGATGAATCTTTTTGCAAGCATCATTTTAACAAAATAGTATTTGCATTTTGGGATTTTTCTTCATATTATTTTTTTATATTTAAAATTGTTAGCATATTTCTCCTGACATATGTAAATTTTAGTTTTATTTAAAATGAGCTTTATATAATTTAAAATTAATTTTCTTTTTCAAAACTTTTATTCTTATTGAGTTGCCTAAATAAAAATACTCAGTTTATAGAGGAGGCTTAAATTAGAATGAGATAAAGAAAATTCACCAGTATCTAAACTTTAAATTATTATATCTCTTGATTGCTAAAAATATTTCTGTGTTGTAGAACTGTAGAATTTGAGTCAACAGCAGCTAACATGAGTCTCCACATTCCTCATAGGACTATCACCTATTTCATCTCATACAGTAGCACCTTCCAGCCATCATTCAATGAATGCATAAAAAATACAAACACACACTCCCTGGAATGCTAATTCTTTTATTTCTTTTTACTCAATTTGATAGGATAAAAGAGGGAGAACACCTGAGTTTTTAAATCACCCTTTTATCATTCTATTTATAACATTAAGAGCATAATCTGTGCTGATATGTACACAGCTAGTACTTAAAATGAGAAATGTATTATACACAATAATAAGCTGGACATAAATGTATTATAAATGGGCAGACATTCAGGAAACTCAAGTAGGGATCAATGAACTAGCAATAAGCTCAAAGTGGAATGTGATCCTTCCTCCAGCCATGTACAGAGATGGAGCTCCACAAGAGTTACGGTGATAGAAAGGCTCACAGGGTTACTATAGCAGCCTAACCATCCACACAGGGTAATTTCCCATCCCAGGTAAAACCTTTACAGATTCTAATGCCTGTTCCATGGAATCTTAAATTCTACCTTCAAGGCTTTTTCCTAAGTATTTTTATTAAAAAACTAGTATCTCAGGGAAATGTAACTTATGTCTTAGAGACTGAATGTAAAAATGAAGAGAGACGGAGAATACTGATTGATGAAAGACAGAAATGCATCAAATTGAAAATAGAAGACTTCATGTTCCAAAATATCTTGGCTACTTCATTATTGTCTTAAAGTTGGAACTTATTGGAGAATATATATTCAATATCAGCTAAGGATAAAATAATTTATTTTACATAATCAATGAGGATATATCCTAGACAGAAATATTTACTTTGAAATGGGAATATTCTTGCATTTTGTGTGAAATATCTCATTCACTTTCAATGTTACTAATGCCCCTTGTTTAATTTCTTTAATCAAGGAGCCAGGTCAAATGGATGAAAACCAAACAGAGATGGTGAGAAACTTTGTCCTGGCAGGCTTCTCACAGACCCCATCTATTGAGGCAGGGTTATTTGTACTATTTCTTTTCTTCTACATGTCCACTTGGGTAGGCAATGTGCTCATCATGGTCACAGTGGCCTCTGATAACTATCTGAATTCATCACCCATGTATTTCCTTCTTGGCAACCTCTCTTTCCTGGACTTATGTTATTCAACAGTAACTACCCCTAAGCTTCTGGCTGATCTTCTGAATAATGAGAAGCTCATTCGCTATGACCAATGCATCGTGCAGCTCTTCTTTCTGCATTTTGTAGGGGCAGCTGAGATGTTCCTGCTCACAGTAATGGCCTATGATCGTTATGTTGCAATATGTCGCCCTCTGCATTATACCACTATTATGAGTCGAGGATTATGCTGTATGTTGGTAGCTGCCTCCTGGATGGGAGGGTTTGTGCACTCTACTGTCCAGATGATCCTCACTATCCATTTGCCTTTTTGTGGACCAAACCATGTGGACAACTTCTTTTGTGATGTTCCCCCTGTCATCAAACTTGCCTGCGCAGACACATTTGTTATTGAATTGCTAATGGTATCTAACAGTGGGTTGATCTCCACCAGTTCCTTTGTGGTACTGCTTTCTTCCTATTCCACTATCCTGGTCAAGATTCGCTCCAAGGAGGGAAGGCGAAAGGCACTCGCCACCTGTGGCTCCCACCTTATGGTGGTAACACTCTTCTTTGGACCCTGTATTTTCATCTATGCTCGTCCCTTCTCCACATTTTCTGTGGACAAAATGGTGTCTGTACTCTACAATGTTATTACACCCATGCTGAATCCCCTCATCTACACACTTCGGAACAAAGAGGTCAAGTCAGCCATGCGGAAACTGTGGGACAGGAGTGAACTTACTTGGAAAAAGCAGGAGACATAAACAGTTGAAGTGAATTTTTTAGAGCAGATGATATGAGATTAAAATAATTACTTTTTCATGAATGAGTTAGAAGAAGATAGCCTAATTGTTTGGTTTTCTTCATTAAATCATAATACTATTTATGCCTCTATAATTAAATCAGAAAAACTCCTTTCATACTGAATTATTCTGCATTTTTCTTCCTTTTCCTTGAAGCATCTGTTTTCTGTTTTTCTATTGTGTTCTTCCATTCTACTCATTCATCTGATCAAATCTTATTCCATCGATTCTTTTCATTGTTTGATGTCACACACTAGTACAAACCACCCTTTCCAAAGTCTCACCATTTTCTTCTCCACCTTGTGCCTGTTTTTTTTTTTTTTAGATTTATTTATTTATTCATGATAGACATAGAGAGAGAGAGAGGGAGAGAGAGGCAGAGACACAGGCACAGGAAGAAGCAGGCTCCATGCTGGGAACCTGATGCGGGACTCGGTCCCTAGTCTCCAGGATCACATCCTGGGCCAAAGGAAGGCACTAAACCGCTGAGCCACGCAGGGTGGTAGGTGCCTGGTTTTATTGTCTTTTCAACTTTCACATTCTAACCAGATGTCTGCAACGACCTGAATAGGAATGTATATGTGTTTCATACAGTTACAAAATATTTAGAGGATTATCAATTAGATGAGTTAGAGTGAATCCAATTTATATAACTGTATAACAAACCAATAGGATATATTAGTTGGCTTCACCACTTCATCACACCACTACCATCTAGTAGTGCAATTCAGAGAGCAACTGCCTGATAGTGTGGGTTCAACTAACTCTCTGAATTACAAATCAAGTGAATCTTAGGCAAGTCATTTAAATTATTGCAGCCCTAATTTCCTTAGCTGTAACATGCATAGAATGATCCTACTTCACAGTGCTCTGGTGAGAGCTAAAATGGCAATACATACAAATATGTTTAGTCTGGTGCTTGATTCATAACAGGACTTTACTATTATTTATTCATTAGAGTTTTCAATGACAGAAAGATATTGATGGAGGATATTTAAACTGCTTGAAATGCCTTAATGAAACAACAGTATGGTCTACCATAACCACTTTAGGGAAGATGCTAGAAAGTGTATAGAAATGAGCCATGACATTTTTATCTTTATCCACCTGGGGCACAGTTTATATTATTATCACCATTATCATAAAAAAAACTTTTTGGCATTTGTTATCCTCAGAATTATATTAAGACTAATTCATAAACTTATGTAGTCCTTATTAAAATTTTATAATCAAAGATGGGAAAATTGAATTGACATTCAAGTTAAGAACTAACTAGACACAAAATAGAAATGGACAATAATGCATTTTTATTCTTACAGTTTTTAATTAAAAAAAAAATATTTGTTATTTATTTTGAGAGAGACAGAGAGCATAAGTGAACAAGGGTAGGAGGGGTAGAGGGAGTAAGAGAGAAAATCTCAAGAATACTCCACACTGGACAAAGAATCTGCTGTGGGGATTGATCTCAGGACCCTGAAATCACCATCTGAGCCAAAACCAAGCATCAGAGGCTTAACTGATTGAACCACCCAGGTGCCCCTATTTTTACTGCTTTTTAAAAAGTAAGTGAATTATAGAAGCAATTTCAGCAACTAATTTGTGTGACAGAGACAGGAGCCTAGAATGTTAGTTAGGTAAACGCATTGAAGACTGAAGTTTTGTGTTTATTATCTTTAAATTCCCAAAGCTTACTTTTTTTTTTTTAAGCTTACTTTTTTTTAAAAAGGTTACATTTTTAAGGCATTTTAATGCCTAAAATAAAACAGAAACTCAATAAAGATATGTTTGACAAATAAAGGAGGCTTGTATGTATTCTTTGATCAGTCTGATTAACGTTATGGAAGAGATACTTCAGAGCTGTTTTCTTTTCCCATACTTGGAAATGTAACTTGTAAATTTTTCATTGAGAAGTAGGAAACACTTTGAGAGATGTTACTGAAGCAAGATTTCCTCAAAAAATAGATATCAAAACACCTAAGGATATACCACTATTATTGTCAGAGAAGTCAGATACCTCAAAATTAAACAGATAATTAAGTAATCAAATTCACAACAACTATAAATCATGTGATCTCATCTACAGATATTGACTATGGAATCAGGAAGTCTATATTTAAATTCTTAATACTTTAATAACAGTATTACCAAGAGAGGAGGTTTTGAGAGTTAAAATTCAGCAAAATTGAGGCAATCATAATGACACAATTCAGTTTGGTTTTAACTAGAGATTAATACAGAGAGGCTCTCTAGTGCTGTTAGAAATGTCCCACTAATCAATGATATGTGGAAAAAGTGATACTTGGAAATTTAAAAAAGCTATTCAATATTAGTAGTAGTAGATAAAAAGTAAGATAAAATCAGTGTTCTGAGAAAAACATAAAAAACAGACATAACCATAAATTCTATAAAATAAGTGAAAATATGTATCTAAGTATAAACACAAAGCCTTCTAGAAATTCTCAAGGAAACAGACATATTTAAAAATTGGACTGCTTCTGTGTATTTAAACAAATACATAAATTGTTTACCATACTAGCATTTTTAAATTGCTTTTTTTATTATGCTTTTCAAAGGCTGCTTTCATTTCAACATTACATGTAACTCTATGAGAAACCTATCCAATGACTCATACAGTTAAATCTGAAATCCATTATCTAATGCTCTTATTCAAATAAAATATGACACCCTAGATTTTAAACAAAAATTCTTAACCAGTAGTGGAATTATTTGGCCACATGGTAATTCTATTATTAATTTTTTGAGGAACCTCCATACTGTTCTCTACAGTCACCAATCTGCATTCCCACCAACAGTGTGTGAGGGTTCCGCTTTCTCTACTTCTTCATTGACACATGCTGTTTCTTGACTTTTCATTTTAGTCATTCTGACAGCTGTCAGGTGATATATCATTGTGGTTTTAATCTGCATTTCCCTGATAAGGAGTAATTTTGAGCATCTTTTCGGGTGTCTGTTGGCCATCTGCATGTATTTTTGGGAAAAAAATGGTCTTCTTCTCATTTTTAACAGGATTATTTGGTTATTTTGGTTTTGAATTGTGTAAATTCTTTATATATTTTGGATAGTAAACTTTTATCATTCACAAATATCTTCTCCCATTGAGTAGCTTGCCTTTTTGTTTTGTTGATAGTTTCCTTTACTGTACAAAACCTTTTTGTTTTGATGTAGTCCTGATAGTTTAATTTTGCTTTTGTTTTCCTTGCCTTTGGAAAAATTGGAAACAGATTCCTTTGCATCATCTTCTATAGAAAAATGATGCTATAGCCAATGTCAAAGAAATTACTGCCTGTGTTCTCTTCTGGGCTTTTTATGGTTTGTTTCATATTTAGGTCTTTAATCCATCCTGAGTTTACTTTTGTGTATGGTGTGAGAAAGCAATCCAATTTCATTCTTTTCCATGTAGCTCGACAGTTTTCCCTGTACCATTTGTTGAAGAGACAGTCTTTTCCCTGTTGTATATTCTTATCTACTTTGTCCTAGATTAACTGAACATAAATGTGTGGGTTTATTTCTCAACACCTTGCTCTGTTCCATTGATTTAAGTATTATCTATTTTGACTATTCTTGGGCCGACAGGGTCAGGGGGGATCGGGAGGCACCAACAAAATGGCGGCGGACCCCGCACCTCGTTGCCCCCACCTCAGAGCTTTCCCATCACCCCAGACCGTCCGAGGACACGTCATCAGGGGGAGACTGGACCTATGCAGGAAACCCGAACCGGACTTTACCCAGACCAAACACAAAGGCATGGTCAGTTATTGCCCCACGCCAGTTTCACATAATATCCCTAATACCTATCACCCTGCACAGACATATAACCCCTTGCGCCTCCCCCCTTAAGAAGCCCGTTTGTACTCCCCTGGGCGCAACTTCCCCTGCCTGTGACTTCCCTGCTCTCTCCCTCCCCTGCAGGTCAAGGAACCTCACCCAGGAGCTCGTCCCATTAAAAAGCCTGTTTGGGCCAACTTTTGCCTGGCCTCTCTGTTTCATTTCACTACTGATCGGATTAAACCTGACAACTACTACAGCTTTATATCTTGAAATCTAGGATTGTGATATGTCTACCTTTGCTATGCTCTCTCAAAATTGCTTGGACTATTCAGAGTCTTTTCTGGTCACTCAAAGAAAACAAAAACACTAATGTGAAAATATATATGCACTCATACACTTATTTCAGCATTATTTATAACAGACAAGATATGAAAGCGACCTATATATGTCCTATGGATGGACATAGATGAATAGATAAAGAAAATGTGTGGGGGTGTATGTATAGATACAATGAAATATTACTCAGCCATAAAGTAGAATGAGATCTTGCCATTTGTAACACATGAATGGATCTAGAGAGTACAATGCTAAGTGAAGTAATTCAGCCAAAGACAAATACCATTCAATACAAATTTCACTCATATGTGGGGTTTAAAAAACAAAGCAAAAAAAAAAAAAAAAACAGATAAAAAAAAACCAGGCTCTTTTTTCTATTTTTTTTTAATTGGAGCTCAATTTGCCAACATAGCATAACACCCAGTGCTCATTCTGCCAAGTGCCCCCTTCATGCCCGTCACCCAGTCACCCCAACCACATACCTTTCCACTACCCCTTGTTCATTTCCCGGAGTTAGGAGTCTCTCATGTTCCGTCACCCTCACTGATATTTCCCACTCATTTTCTCTCCTTTCCCCTTTATTTTCTTTCAGTATTTTTTATATTCCCCAAATGAATGAGATGATATAATGTTTGACCTTCTCCGATTGACTTGCTTCACTCAGCATAATACCCTCCAGTTCCATCCATGTTGAAGCAAATGGTATTTGTCATTTCTAATGGCTGAGTAATATTCCATTGTATACATATACCACATCTTTATCCATTCATCTTTTTATGTACACCAAGGCTCCTTCCACATTTTGGCTATAGTGGACATTGCTGCTATAAACATTGGGGTGCAGGTGTCCTGACAAAAAAACAGGCTCTTAAATGCAAAAAACAAATAGTTTGGTTGCCAGAGGGAAGATGGGTGGGGGCTTGGTGATACACAGAGGGGAATAAGAGTACACTTATCTAATAATGAGCACTGAGGAATGCACAGAATTGTAGAATTATATTGTAAACCTGAAACTAACATAACACTGTATGTTAATTATACTTCAATAATAAAAATAATTCTAACCCATGTTGACAGTATTGTTCAGTTCATAATGAAATCACAAATGATCCCTGAAATTCCATTCTCTTAACTCAACAAGTATTTATTCTTCATTCCTACCTTACTACTAAAATGGGTGCAGATCAGCAGTTGGCCTCTGTTTGACCTCTATGTGGGGTGCTATTATCACTACGGTAGGAGAAAAGGCATATGGTGAATCTCACAATACCTCTTGAACCTCCACCTACTATACTGGCCAATTCCATCACATCAATAAGTTAAATAATTTGAATAAAATTTCCTGAACACTACAGCTATTCAAGACAATAAGCTGAGATCTATTAAAAATATCAAATCTATCCTTAAAATCATTCCCACAAAGAAAATCCACATTAGTGAATTCTTCAAACATAAAAAGAGAAACCCTCTCTGTGAGAAAATGAAAAACGGGGTGGGGGCAGGGCAAGATGGCGGATGAGTAAGGTCCCCAAGTCACCTGTCCCCACCAACTTCCCCGAGACCAACTGAAAGGACAGGGGAAGAGCAAGTTCTTGATGGACCAGTGCTGGAAAGCTCCAGAGGAAGGCCAGGGATTGTATAAATAGAAACAGAGATACCCCTCCTTGTTTTTTTGTTTGTTTGTTTGTATTTTTTCCTTTTTTTCTTCCTTTTTCCAGTACAACTCATTTTTATCCACTGTGCCCTGAGCAAGATGACTAGAGAGAAGAACTCACCACGAAAGAAAGAATCAGAAACAGTACTCTTTCCCACAAAGTTGAATTTGGATTACAATTACAGAAAACCAATTCAGAAGCATAATTATAAAGCTACATGTGGCTCTGGAAAAGAGCATAAAGGATTCAAGAGACGTCAGGACTGCAGAATTTAGATCTAATCATGCCAAAATTAAAAATCAATTAACTGAGATGCAATCCAAACTGTAGGTCCTAACGACAAGTGTTAATGAGGTAGAAGAACTAGTGAGTGACATAGAAGACAAGTTGATGGCAAGAAAGGAAGCTGAGGAAAAAAGAGAAAAACAATTAAAGACCATGAAGATGGGGATCCCTGAGTGGCTCAATGGTTTAGCGCCTGCCTTTGGCCCAGGGCATGATCCTGGGGTTCCAGGATCGAGTGCCACATCAGGCTCCCTGCATGTAGCCTGCTTCTCCCTCTGCCCATATCTGTGCCTCTGTGTGTGTGTCTCATGAATAAATAAATAAAATCTTAAAAAAAAAAAGACCACGAGGAAAGATTAAGGGAAATAAATGACAGCCTCAGAAGGAAAAATCTATATTTAATTGGGGTTCCAGACGATGGTGAAAGGGACAGAGGACCGGAAAGATATTTGAACAAATAATAGCTGAGGATTTCAGTAACTTAGGGAGGGAAACTGGCATTCAGATCCAGGAAAAAGATAGATTCCCCGCTAAAATCAATAAAAACCATTCAACACTTTGACATTTAATAGTGAAACTTGCAAATTCTAGAAAAAAAGGGAAAATCCTTAAGGCAGCAAGAGACAAGAGATCCCTAACTTCTATGGGGAGCAATATTAGATTAACAGCAGACCTCTCCACAGAGACCTGGCAGGCCAGAAAGGGCTGGCAGGATATATTCAGGGTCCTAAATGAGAAGAACATGCAGCCAAGAATACTCTATTCAGCAAGGCTCTCATTCAGAATAGAAGGAGAGATAAAGAACTTCCAAGATAGGCAGAAACTGAAAGAATATGTGACCACCAAACCAGCTCTGCAAGAATATTAAGGGGGATTCTGTAAAAGAAAGAGGAAGTCCAAGGGAACAATCCACAAAACCAGGGACTGAATAGGTATCATGATGACACTAAATTCATATCTTTCAATAGTGACTCTGAACAGTGAATGGGCTTAATGAACCCACCAAAAGATTCAGGGTTCAGACTGGATACAAAAGCAAGACCCATCTATTTGTTGTCTACAAGAGACTAATTTTAGACATAAGGACACCTCCAGCCTGAAAATAAAAGGGTGGAGAACCATTTACCATTCAAATGGTCCTCAAAAGAAAGCAGGGGTCGCCATCCTCAGATAAATTAAAGTTTATCCCAAAGACAGTAGTAAGAGATGAAGAGGGACACTATATCATACTTAAAGGATGTATGCAACAGGAGGACCTAACAATCATGAATATTTATGCCTATAATGTGGGAGCTGGCAAGTATATCAATCAATTAACCAAAGTTAAGACTTAGATAATAATACACTAATACTTGGAGACTTCAACACAGCACTTTCTGCAAATGACAGATAATCTAAGCACAACATCTCCAAAGAAACCAGAGCTTTAAATGACATGCTGGACCAGATGGATTTCACAGATATTTACAGAACTTTACATCCAAACACAACTTAATACACATTCTTCTCAAGTGTACATGGAACTTTCTCCAGAATAGACCACATACTGGGTCACAAATCAGGTCTGAACCGATAGCAAAGATTCGGATTGTCCCCTGCATATTTTCAGACCACAATGCTTTGAAACTTGAACTTAATCAGAAGAAGAAATTTGGAAGAAACTCAAACATGTGGATGTTAAAGAGCATCCTGCTAAAAGATGAAAAGGTCAACCAGGAAATTAGAGAAGTATTTAAAAGATTCAGAGAAACTAATGAAAATGAAGATACAACCGTTCAAAATCTTTGGGATGCAGCAAAAGCAGTCCTGAGAGGGAAATGCATCACAATACAAGCATCCTTCAAAATATTGGAAAAAACTCAAATATACAAGCTAACCTTGCACCTAAAGGAACCGGAGAAAGAACAGCAAATAAAACCTACACCCAGCAGAAGATGAGAGTTAATAAAGATTTGAGCAGAAGTCAATGAAATAGATACCAGAAGAACTGTGGAACAGATAAACAAAACCAGGAGATGTCTTTTTGAAAGAATCAGTAAGGTAGGGCAGCCCCAGTGGCACAGCAGTTTAGCGCCGCCTGCAGCATAGGGTGTGATCCTGGAGACCCAGGATCGAGTCCCACGTCGGGCTTCCTGCATGGACCCTGCTTCTCCCTCTGCCTGTCTCTTTTTTTTTTAGTATATGTGCTGCCGAAGCGAGCACGCTCTGCCTGTCTCTGCCTCTCTCTCTCTCTCACTCTCTCTGAATAAATACATAAATCTAAAAAAATCAATAAGATAGATCAATCATAGCCAGCCTTATTAAAAATAAAGCAGAAAGACTCAAATTAATAAAATCAAGAATGAAAAAGGAGAAATCACCACCAATACCAAGGAAATACAAAGGATTTTAAAAACATTATGAGCAGCTATACGCCAATAAATTAGGCAATCTAGAAGAAATTGGTGCATATCTGGAAAACCACAAACAACCAAAACTGGAACAGGAAAAAATAGAAAACCTGAACAGGCCAATAACCAGGGAGGATATTGAAACAGTCATCAAACACCTCCCAAAACACAAAAGTCCAGGGCCAAATGGCTTCTCAGGGGTAATTATGTCAAATGTTTAAAAAGAAACAATACTACTAAAGCTGTTCTGAAAGATAGAAAGAGATGGAATACTAACAAACTTGTTATATGAGGTCAGCATCACCTTAATTCCAAAACCAGACAAAGACCCCACCAAAAAGAATTATAGACCAATATCCCCGATGAACACAGGTGCAGATATTCTCAACAAGTTACTAGCCAATAAGATCCAACAGTACATTAAGAAGATTATTCACCATGACCATGTAGGATTCATCCTTGGGACACAAGGCTGGTTCAACACTCGTAAAACAATCAATGTGATTCATCATATCAGCAAGAGAAAAACCAAGAACCATATGATCCTCTCATTAGATGCAGAGAAAGCATTTGACAAAATACAGCATCCATTCCTGATCAAAACTCTTCAGAGTGTAGGGATAGAGGGAACATTCCTCGACATCTTAAAAGCCATCTATGAAAAGCCCACAGCAAATATCATTCTCAAAGGGGAAGCACTGGGAGCCTTTCCCCTAAGATCAGGAACAAGACAGGGATGTCCACTCTCACCACTGCTATTCAACAGAGCACTGGAAGTCCTAGCCTCAGCAATCAGACAACAAAAAGACATTAAAGGCATTCAAATTGGCAAAGAAGAAGTCAAACTCTCCCTCTTTGCCGATGACATGATACTCTACATAGGAAACCCAAAAGCCTCCACCCCAAGATTGCTAGAACTCATACAACAATTTGGTAGCATGGCAGGATAACAAAATCAATGCCCAGAAATCAGTGGCATTTCTATACACTTACAATGAGACTGAAGAACGAGAAATTAAGGAGTCAATGTCATTTATAATTGCACCCAAAAGCATAAGATATCTAGGAATAAACCTAACCAAAGAGGGAAAGGATCTATACCCTAAAAACTATAGAACACTTCTGAAAGAAATTGAGGAAAACACAAAGAGATGGAAAAATATTCCATGCTCATTGATTGGAAGAATTAATATTGTGAAAATGTCAATGTTACCCAGGACAATTTACACATTTAATGCAATCCCTATCCAAAATACATGGACTTTCTTCAGAGAGTTGGAATAAATCATCTTAAGATTTGTGTGGAATCAGAAAAGACCCAGAATAGGCAGGGGAATATTGATAAAGGAAACCAGAGCCTGGGCAATACAATGTCAGATCAGGTTGTACTACAAAGCTGTGGTCATCAAGACAGTGTGGTACAGGCACAAAAACAGACACATAGATCAATGGAACAGAATAGAGAATCCAGAAGTGGACCCTTAACTTTATGGTCAACTAATATTTGACGAAGCACGTAAGACTATCCACTGGAAAAAGGACAGTCTCTTCATAAATGGTGCTGGGAAAATTGGACATCCACATGCAGAAGAATGAAACTAGATGACTCTCTGCACCATACACAAAGATAAACTCAAAATGATGAAAGATCTAAATGTGAGACAAAAATCCATCAAAATCCTAGAGGAGAACACAGGCAACACCCTTTTGAACTTGGCCACAAGTTTCAAGATACATCCATGAAGGCAAGAGAAACAAAAGCAAAAATGAATTATTGGGACTTCATCAAGATAAAGCTTCTGCACAGCAAAAGAAACATTCAACAAAACTAAAAGACAACACAGAATAGGAGAAGACATTTGCAAATGACATATCAGATATATATGGATGATTTTAACATCTATATATATAATAATTTTTCATCAATTGTATTGTCTCTGATAATAAATGTGATGTCTATGTCTATGTCTAAAACCACATTAATACATGGGCTAAGTGGTGAATCTGACTGGAATTAAATAAGAACTCCATATAAGTGACAGCAATATCTGCCAATGTGAAAGTTATTCACGATATCCTTTGTTGGCATGTTATTCAAATGAACTTTGAACCCAATGGCGAAAAGTATACCAAGATAATCAATTATGATTAATTTTTTAAAGGCAGTATCTCATAGAACAACAGTTGATGATAACTGATAGTAAAAGTGGCAATGATTATTAAACTATATTGTGACTCATAGATATTCTTTGAAAATTGCATAAATAAAAATAGTTGTTAAATATTAGCGAGCATAAAACAGTTGTACTATCAATGTATAATTTCAAATTTTAAATCACTCAATATAATTTATTTTAACTTTGTCTTTTAAAATTTCTACTTCCTGAATATATTAATATTGTACCATAATACATGCAGTCAGTAGTAAATTTATAACATGGAGATCTATTTTTATGTTGAAGATGTTAAGCTCAGAGAAATCTGGAGATAATTCATCTACAAAATTACCCAAAGCTGTTCAAAGTAAGGTAAGAGGATAGTTTGGAGTAATAAGAGGGAAAACAAGCATCCATTAGTTCAAAGATGTCTACAACTCCTACAGCACAACCAACCAACCAACCAACACTCAACCAACAACATTACAATGTCCAATGTAATCAAGCCAATGCTCAGAGAGAATCACAGCATGTGCAGGGCCAGAAATAAAGTGTAAACACCTCTCCTGGTCATGCTTTGGCAGCAGCCTCTGTGCTCTAACAACTCCCACTGCAATTTGGATTTGCAGAGCTCCAACACATCTGCCCCCAAAGTAACTCACATCTTTATAAAAAGAGCAGAAGATGGTATATAAATTCATAGATAGAGCATCACAGAGAGTGAAAAGCAGATTTTCAATTTTGATTAACTCCTTGAACATATTGCTCTTCATACTGTGCCTTTAGAACAGGTGAGTGGAAACATCATCAAGAGGTAATTCATTAGAGGTTTAACAAACTGAAGACACTATTTTAATTGATTTTGTGTTGGCTGGAAGAAAAAGGCTGAGGCTTTTGAAACATTAAGTCCTCTCTCACTGGGACATCACTTTACTATTTCACAATGATCTAGGACCAAGAATTTTTTTTTAAATTTAAAGGATATATGCTCTCAAAATGATATTCAAGAGTAAAACTTGCCAGTGGGTGGTCAATGATTAAAACTGATGAATAAAATTAAGAAAAGCAAATTATGAGCATCCTGGTAACTCATACTAGCACTGAAAACAATGAAATCACTAAAAATTCAATTATTTCTTTTCGTCACTTCAGGTGTTGACAGTACATGTTAATAAGCATATCATAATGAGAGTTCAAGGAGAAGCAGGAAAGGGAGAATTAATGACCAGAACTAGCTAGGTAAAAATCTCTGTATAAAACTGACAATTACACCATAAATATAAACAAGATCTTAAATAAATAAATAAAAAGAGAGAATTCCTGAGGCACCTGGGTGGCACAACTAGTCAAGCATTCAACTCCTGATTCGGCTCAGGTCATGGTCTCCAGGTTGTAAAATTAAGCCCTGACCTGAGCCCCACATCAGGCTCCATGCTAGAGGCAAGGTCTGCTTGGGATTCTCCCTCTGCCCCTCCCCCTGCCTGCCCTCCCTCTCTCCTTCTCATAAATAAATAAATAAATAAATAAATAAATAAATAAATAATCTTTTTTTAAACAAATGGAGAAGTTTCTACAAAATGTTCATATACAAAGCAATGAATAAAAATGTGAATAATTCAGGAAACTCAATTATGAGTATTTAAAATAGTACAGAAACTATCAACAAACCTCTCTAATAGAAACAGAGAATGGCAAGCTTCCAGATACAAAAAATAATAAAAAAATAAATTCAAATAAGGGACATTAAGAAATTTAAACCTAAGTTGAATTAGATATGCAGTATGTCATCAACTGTTTCACAGTTGAATATATTTGAGTAAAAGCAGCTGGATAGCACTAGAAAACTAAAAATACTAAAGTAACATTCAATAATTTTAACTTAGAATAAAAGCGAAAAATGTATAATAGTTTCATTGAATATAATTCATATACTCTTAAATTTACCAATTTTAATAAATCAGGACCTATTTAAGACCGTGTGTCCTAACTAAGCTACAAAGCAACTTACAGGGTATTTTAAACCTTGCTTAGTCTGTCCTGTGACATTTCCTTTTGGACGCCAAAAGGAAATTAGGCAATCTAGAAGAAATTGGTGCATACCTGGAAAACCAATAATTGAAATTATTTCATTATTTCAATTATTATTATTATATTCACATAGTCATGCAACAATCACCATAAAATTATTTTAGATCATTTCATCATCACAGAAAGAAAACCTTGCCCACTTATACCCACTCCCCAGCTCAAGGTAATCACTAAAGTACATTCTGTCTCTATAGATTCGTATTCACCAGATGTTTCATATAAATAAAATCAGAAATGTGGCCTTTTGAGTCTTGATTCTTTCACCTCACATACTGTGTTTGAGATCCTTCAGTACTTTAGCATAAGTATTCATAACTTTTGAAAAACATAAAATCAATCAAGATTGAAATTTTTCTTTTCTTAAAGTGCCTTCAATGAAAAAAAATATTTATTTGACTCAATTATATATATATATATATATATATTTTTTTTTTTTAAGTCTTTATTTAAATTCCAGTTAGTTAACATACATTATAATATAAGTCTCGGGTGTAAATATAGCAATTCAAAACTTCCCAGTAATACCAGGTACTCATCAAGACAGGTGCATGCCTTAGTCCTCACCATCGATTTAACCCATCCCCCCACTGACCTCCCTTCTGGTAATACTCAGTTCTCTATAGTTAAGAGACTCAGTTACTTTTATATTAAGTGATATATATTCTGTACACAGAGCAAGAGCAGAAATGCTCATATTCCACTAATTAATAAAACGAGACTTGGCCTGCTCCTTTCCTACTAGGAATTTATATGGAAAATTCTCTGGATTGTAATCTTGAATTTCAGTGAATGATTCAGATTCAGCACATGCCATCTACCCACTCATTCGGTACCCAGCAAGCAGCTTACACATATACCATCTCACCTAATACCACATCTCTTTAGGGTGGTCCTACATCTAACATACAGGAAATTTACTTAATTATACGGACCTAGATTTTTCATTTGCTAAATAAGATGTAAGAAATAAACAACTACAAAGTACATCCTTGTCTAATGTATAATTATTTTTCCTTCAATTTCCTCCAAAACACATCATAAATTGAGTAAAAGTAGTTATAATAAACTATGCAATTGATTATTCAAGAGGAAGAAAATTTTCTTCACTAATAAATTTCTGTCTAAACTATATAATTTCTTTCCTTTCATTTATATTGATTTTATTCGCTCATAATGTAATAACAGGTATATTAAGTGTAGAACTAAAGAAATAATTTTAGAAACTTGATTGGGAAAGGAAGGAGAGGAATAAGAGAAACAAATGCTGGGAAAACTATCAGCATAAATGAATGCTGTGAAAGGGAATATAAGGGAATTGAGAAGAAATGTGTGGGAAATATCAGAAAGGGAGACAGAACATAAAGACTCCTAACTCTGGGAAACGAACTAGGGGTGGTGAAGGGGAGGAGGGCGGGGGGTGGGGGTGAGTGGGTAACGGGCACTGAGGGGGACACTTGACGGGATGAGCACTGGGTGTTATTCTGTATGTTGGTAAATTGAACACCAATATAAAATTAATTTATTAAAAAATAAATAAATAAAAAAATAAATGAATGCCAGCTTTCCTTCTAAAATAAAATGAAAAAGCTAAATAAAGCTGTAATGTAGACTTTATTTGTATTAATTGCATTATACTTAACTGTAGTCCTTTCATATCCAAGTTTTTCCTTTGTAATTGTATCATGGGACATGAAATTCCAAGTAGCAAAGATATTCATTCCCAAATTGTAGCTGGGATATTCATTTCATTTAATAATTATCAAGACTTGCATTTCTCCAAAGTGCATTGAATTATTAGAATTACTGTCACAAAGGTCTCCAAAGCAAAATGTCTGCTCACACCCAATAATCATGTAACACAGTCCTTCGAAGAGGGTGCGGTGGGTGGCTGTCCTCCGTGTGTTCCTCCACACATTGTCATCATTCAGCATCCACTCTGTCTACTGTTGGAGATTGACCATCTCTATTTCCATAATTTTCATCTTTAGTTTCCCTAATTTGTATGCATTATCCAATTCTTTTTTTTTTAAATTTTTTATTTATTTGTGATAGTCACAGAGAGAGAGAGTGAGGCAGAGACACAGGCAGAGGGAGAAGCAGGCTCCATGCACCGGGAGCCCGATGTGGGACTCGATACCGGGTCTCCGGGATCGCGCCCTGGGCCAAAGGCAGGCGCCAAACCGCTGCGCCACCCAGGGATCCCTCCAATTCTTAAAATATCTAAGATAGGAAAGCAATGGAAGGAATTAAGATTGGATAATGGTGGTAGGACGTTTTCACACGGGCCTGAGTAGAAATGAAAACAAGGAGAAAGTTACAGTTCATTGGAGAAAAGAGAACAGACACTTATTAGTCACCTTCTTATCTGCATTCAGTCCCTCTTCTAAATGTATCACTTCTCCTACTCACTGCTCTTAATGTTTTCTTCCTAGTAATTCTCACATATTCTCCAAGCCTCATTTTTTGTTTACTGACCATGAGGATGGTGTTTATTTTTTAAGTGTTTTGAAGACAATAACAAGTGAACCTGAAGTCACTTAGAATTGGTCTCCATCTTTTCAAAATTCTTCATCACATATACCATGTACTAACTTAAATATTTTTACTTGATTAATTGCTATTTTTGTTTATAATTATGTATGTGTAGATTGTCTCTAGAGGTGGGACAGTGATTCATTCTGTATTAAAAAAGTACAGTGTAATTAACCATAACACAGGAGGATCTCAACAGTTCACATGGAACATATGAACTCAATCAATACTTGATAACTTGATCATAAATATATGTTCCTTTAATTTTGGAGGCAATATGTATATATGTACCCAATTCAGGATCAGACTGACTGGGCTTGAATACCAGTTTTGACCACTGTTAGCTGCATTACTGTAAGTCATGAAAGACTTCTATACTATAGTTTCCTTAATGCAAAATGAAGATAATAATAATACACCCCTCAAGGGATTGTTATGAGCATTGAATGCATTAATGTATGTGACACGCTTAACAACAGTTTAGCATACAGCAATCACTTAATAGTTACTGATCATTTTTGATCACTCTAGATCCTATGAACAATGTCTAAAAAGCCAAGTAAAGAAAATTTAGTATGATACTTTACAACCAAAACAAAATCTATAGGTTAAGTTGAATCATTTCACTATTTACTTCTTAAACACCACATACATACATTTATACACAATGCACACACATCTCACTGTGAATAATAGTAATACAGGAATTGAGAAAAAAAGTTCATAAAGATCTGAGGATGAGTCCATATTTTAAAAAATTCTCAATATATTATACAATAGAAAATAAAAATCAAATCTTTTTTTTAAAGATTTTATTATTTGTTTTTGAGGCAGAGAGAAAGAGAGAGCATGCACAGGGGAGTGGATCAGAGGGAGAGGGAGAAGCAGACTCCCCATTGCTGGGCTCAATTCCAGGACCCTGAGATTATGACCTGAGCCGAAGACAGACACTTAACAGACTGAGCCACCCAGGCACTGCAAGAGCAAATTATTTTTAATGAATTAAAGGCTTTCCTTCATGTACAAATTAACCCCTAAGTTGTATGTGTGTGTTTGTATGTGTGTATGCACATTTACATTTTCTTTGTTTACTTTAGAAACATTGAAAGATCTTAAAATGACTTCGGAGATACAGGACAATACAATTTCCTAATCTTCCAAATTAGGAAATTCTATATTTCTTATATATTGTTGTAACATGATCTCGAGAGGTGACAGCCATTGTGATAATAAAAGACAAAAAATACTAATGTAACTACTTATCTAATTTTTCTAAGTGAGAAAATTAGTGGCAGTCAAGACCAATTGATAAGAGTATCATTTTATAGAATAAAACAATAGAAAATAAAAACCTCCACTCCTTCAAATGCTTTTAATTGCTGCATAGTTATAAGAATGTTGTTTTAAAGTGATGTGACCCATAAAATAATTTTAAATTGTAGATGGTGATGCTGATATATTTAAAATTATATTTTCTCATATCACCAACTATTATCATCAAATAAAATAGAAAACATCAGTGCTAATTGTGGCTTTATTTATTTTTCATCTTTTTGGTCTTTTTCTTAAGTGGAACCCAATGCAGGGCTTGAACTCACGACCATGAGCTCAAGACCTGAGCTGAGATCAAGAGTTGGACAGTTCGGGATCCCTGGGTGGCGCAGCGGTTTAGCGCCTGCCTTTGGCCCAGGGCGCGATCCTGGAGACCCGGGATCGAATCCCACGTCGGGCTCCCCGTGCATGGAGCCTGCTTCTCCCTCTGCCTATGTCTCTGCCTCTCTCTCTCTCTCTCTCTCTGTTACTATCATAAATAAATAAAAAAATTAAAAAAAAAAAGAGTTGGACAGTTAACTGAGCCACCGAGGCATTGTATAAAAGAACTTCTGGAGCCTTTGTGAATCAAGTAAATGGATCTTAAAAATGGATCTGTAGTGACTGAGTTTATTTTACTAGGATTTTCTGGACGATGGGAACTTCAGATTTTCCTCTTTGTAACATTCTCCTTTATCTACAGCGCTACCGTGTGGGGAAATATTCTCATTATGGTCACAGTAACATTTGATTCCACCCTTCATTCTCCCATGTACTTCCTCCTTGGAAACCTCTTTTTTTTTGGATACGTGTCTCTTCACTGCCACCACACCTGATCATGGACTTGCTCAATGAACACAAGACCATTTCCATACGGGGCTGCATGACTCATGTTCTTTATGCACTTGTTTGGGGGTGCTGAGGCAACTCTTTTGATAGCCATGGCCTTCGACAGATATGTAGCCATATGTAACCCCCTGCACTATAGGACAATCGTGAGCCACAGGCTGATGAGTGGGTTTATAATACTATCATGGACAATTGGTTTTGTACACAACATGAGCCAGATGGTTTTAACAGTCAACTTGCCTTTCTGTGGCCCCAATGTCATAGACAATATATTCTGTGACCTTGTGATTAGGCTTGCTTGATGGACACATATACCCTGGAATTCTTTGTCATTGCTGACAGAGGGCTGCTCTCATTCATCTGTTTCATCTTGCTGCTTGTCTCCTACACTGTCATCCTGATCACTGTACAACAAAGATCATCCAGGGGGCTCGCCAAGGCTCTGCCAACACTGTCTGCACACATCATTGTGGTCACTCTGTTCTTTGGGCCTTGTATCTTTTCTATGCCTGGTCATTCAATAGTTTTGCAAGCAATAAAGTCCTTGCTTTATTTTACACTGTTATCACACCCTTACTGAATCCTATTATTTATACACTAAGAAATCAGAAGATGCAAGGGGCCATGAGAAAATTGAGAAAATTACAGTTCCAATGTGTTATCTTGACACAGAACTTCTAGATTTGGGCACTATATAATTAAGACAACTTACAAATACTGTGCTAACAGAAGTTGAATAGGTTATATAAAATACACAGTTTCACTCTTCTTTATTTTATTTTTATTTATTTATTTTATTTATGATAGTCACAGAGAGAGAGAGAGAGGCAGAGACACAGGCAGAGGGAGAAGCAGGCTCCATGCACCGGGAGCCCGACGTGGGATTCGATCCCGGGTCTCCAGGATCGCGCCCTGGGCCAAAGGCAGGCGCCAAACCGCTGCGCTACCCAGGGATCCCACAGTTTCACTCTTCTTATGTTAGAGTGACCAGTGCAGAAGCAAAACCTGTGCATAAAATAATAAAATACTTTAATTAATCCTTACTGCTGCTAAAACACATAATGATAATGAGTGACCTACAGCAAAATACACATTTAAAATCATTGAGCCCTTTTCCGTAGATATTCAATATATATTTATTAGTGAAGAAATCAATATTTTAAAATATGGTCAATACTAATAGAGATGATTTTAATAGATATGGATTGTTAATAACATTCATAAATTTATACTGTCTTTAAATGAGGTACCAGTACAAATCATGTGTGCAATAATGGGTACAACAATGGGAAAATATGATTCTAAACTCTTGATCCAATGAGAAAAAAATAAGAATAAATAATTAAATTTGACAGTAGAGTCAATGTAAGGTGCTAGAGAGAATGTAAGATACCAGAGAGAAGGAACCAATGCAAGGACAATTTCAGTAGAGCTACAAAAAGCAGCCTTGAAACCAAATGTTCCAAGACATATTATAAGTATGCACAGGTTTCCTTTCAAACCTCAATAAATAAATATGCTTCTGCATATGTCTTGATTTTAAGCACTGTATCATGTAACTTCTTTCCAAGTGCTTTACATAAAATTATACTTAAATTTGCCTTTGGCAAGCATGTAATCCTTATTGTAATTATCAGCTAAATCTGATTTGTTATTGTTGAAGAGGGGGTAGTGCATGCTAAATTGGGAATCCCATAGTCATTGATGGTGATCGTAAGTATCCTCTCTGAATTCAAGTCACCAACATTTCTTGCTTCCTCTAGACAACAGCTTTTTAATGGATTCTAAACCACTGTATAAGTTCTTTTTACTCTCCTGAATGCATTCTGCACAAGCACCCAGTGATGTGATTAAAATGCAATTCTCAATTTTTCTTCCTTGGGTAAAACTATTTTAGTGACATTAAGAGACACAGGTTCATATCCTTCACTGGCCTTCAAAACCCAATCTGCCTCTGGAATCTACTAATCTACCAATCCAATCTATTTTTTTTCATAATGTTGTATCATATCTACTTTCTTATAAGTTCTCAAAAGAATCAGGAATCTTAGTTTAGGACTATTTCCAGACTGTTCCATTCACCTAGAATGACCTTCCATTACTTCTACACCTAGCTTACTTCTTCCTAGGGGTATAATCTGGACAAAATATTAATTTTTTAAGTTTTTTTAAAAAGATTATTTATTTGAGAAGCAAGGAGGGGTAGAGGAGGAGGGAGAGAGAGAAAAATCCCAAGTAGACTCCTTGTTGAGCGTAGAGCCCAACTCAGGGCTCAATCCCAGGCCCCTGAGATCATGAGCTGAGATGAAATAAGTAATCAGAAGCTTAATTGACTGAACAACCCACAAACCCCTCACAATCTTACATTTTAGAACACTTTTCCTGTATGCCCTTGGCCAGTTCACATTTCTTTATTTTACTTATTTACAGCATGCTGTGATTTCCATCCTTTGCATAAATTATGGCATAATTATTTGCAGTTAGATGTTAATGTCAGCTTTGTTTTTAGGCTAAATTCTATGCATCTCTAGTATCTAGCATATATATTGGCACTCAGCAGTTCAAACATATTTATTGAATGAAGAAAGAAAAGATGAAATACTTTATATACTGGTGAAATATTATTTAAGTTAACCTACAACTAAGGAATATGTGCACTTTATTGTGAGATATTATCTGTTAAAAAATTGCAATACAGGGACACCTGGGTGGCTCAGCAGCTGAGCATCTGCCTTTGGCTCAGGGCATAACCCCGGGGTTCCAGGATCAAGTCCTACATCACAGGGAGCCTATTTATCCCTCTGCCTGTGTCTCTGCCTCTCTCTGTGTGTATCTCATGAATAAATTTTAAAAATCTTTTAAAAAATTACAATACATAAGGACATATATTACTCATATATTTTAGTAATTACAGGGATGAAAGCCTTGTACTTAAAGAAAAGGAACAAATACCATATGATTTCACTCATGTGGGATTTAAGAAACAAAACGTATGACCATAGGGGAAGAAAAAAAAGAAAGAGAGAAGCAGGCCATAAGGGACTCTTAACTATAGAAAACAAACTGAGGGCTCATGAAGGGAGATGGGTGAAGGATGGGCTGGATGGGTGATGGATATTAAGCAGAACACTTGTTGTGATGAGCACCGGGTATATATGTAAGTGATGAATCACTAAATTCCTCACCTGAAACCAACTTTATCATTTTTGTCAGCTAACTAGAATTAAATAAAAACTTGTAAAGAAAAAAAAATGAAGAAAAGGAACATAGAATACATGAAAATTTCAGGGAAATGGAAGAAAATAAAGTAAGTTAAGAACATTTGCAAAAAAAAAAGAATATTTGCTATAAACCTTATATTCTACTCTTATTTCTAACACAGTAAACATAAAATTTCAGTCTTACTTTATAGCACACTCTATATTAAATAAATCATGACCATATAAAGTATAATTCCAATGGTAGATGGGATTATACTCTAAACTGATAAAATATTACATAAGATTTTTGTGTCTGCAGCATAGCACAATCAAAATCCTGAAATCCCTCTAGTTACAAAACATCTAAGACTGCTAGAATCATGTAAAATAACTGTTAAAATCAATTGAAGTGAAAATATCAGTGAGGGTAACAAAACATGAGAGACACCTAACTCTGGGAAATGAACAAGGGGGTAGTGGAAGGGGAGGGTTGGGGTGACTGGGTGATGGGCACTGAAGGGGGCACTTGGGATGAGCACTATGTGTTATGCTATATGTTGGCAAATTTAACTCCAATAAAAAAATTTAAAAAACAAACAAAAAAACCCACAAAAAAAAACAAAAATGAAAAAAAATGAGGATATTAGGAAAGAAGAATCCTTTCCCAAAAGGATAAAAAAAAAAAATATCAATTGAAGATTTTAAAAGAAGGTAAATGTCTCACTTGAGGTCAGTATGAAGCTTCAGCTCCATCCCAGGAGGGTAGACCAGCACTGAACCATTGCCCACTCTGAGAACATCTACAGAATTCTGCTGCCTAGATATCCTACAAACTTGGGAGAGAACTGTGGTTTGGGTTTTGCACCATAACAGAGTGCCATGCTGAGTGCACAGAGTCTGGGAAGAGAGAGAGAGATTATTAGAAGAAAGCCTGCCTAACAGAGAAAACAGAAAAAAAAAAAAAAAAGTTACCCAAACTTGATTCTGGATATAGATGAAAATAAATGGGTCCTTCACAAGGTTGGGCTTGTCATCACATTCTTTGTATGTTCCCACACATCAGTGTGAGAATTTTCTTTTAACTTGCTACTTAAGGAAATAGGTTCAGGCATTTGGCAAAAGTAAACACAAATACTCAATGGAAAAAAATGTTCCTTGAAAACAGATTACACTGAACTCTCACAGAAATGTATAAAATAATATAAATAAAAACACTGGGTGTTATACTATATGTTGGCAAATCGCACTCCAATAAAAAATATACAAAAAGTAAATTAAATAAATAAATAATAAATTTTAAAGATAAAAATAAATAAAAACTCACAATAAAAAATCACAAGACAAACAAACAAAAATATCCCAGCAATTAGGACAGTCAGGAGAAAGTGAAAAGACAATGCATGAAATGGGAGAAAAATATTTATAGTCATGGATCAATCAATGCCCAGAAGTCAGTGGCATTTCTATACACTATCCATGAGTCTGAAGAAAGAGAAATTAAGGAGTCAATCCCATTTACAATTGCACCCAAAAGCATAAGATACCTAGGAATAAACCTAACCAAAGAGGTAAAGGATCTATACCCTAAAAACTATAGAACACTTCTGAAAGAAATTGAGGAAGACACAAAGAGATGGAAAAATATTCCATGCTCATGGATTGGCAGAATTAATATTGTGAAAATGTCAATGTTACCCAGGGCAATTGACACATTTAATGCAATCCCTATCAAAATACCATGGACTTTCTTCAGAGAGTTAGAACAAATTGTTTTAAGATTTGTGTGGAATCAGAAAAGACCCCGAATAGCCAGGGGAATTTTAAAAAAGAAAACCATATCTGGGGGCATCACAATGCCAGATTTCAGGTTGTACTACAAAGCTGTGGTCATCGAGACAGTGTGGTACTGGCACAAATACAGACACATAGATCAGTGGAACAGAATAGAGAATCCAGAAGTGGACCCTGAACTTTATGGCCAACTAATATTCGATAAAGGAGGAAAGACTATCCACTGGAAGAAAGGCAGTCTCTTCAATAAATGGTGCTGGGAAAATTGGACATCCACATGCAGAAGAATGAAACTAGACCACTCTCTTTCACCATACACAAAGATAAACTCAAAATGGATGAAAGATCTAAATGTGAGACAAGATTCCATCAAAATCCTAGAGGAGAACACAGGCAACACCCTTTTTGAACTCGGCCACAGTAACTTCTTGCAAGATACATGCACGAAGGCAAAAGAAACAAAAGCAAAAATGAACTATTGGGACTTCATCAAGATAAGAAGCTTTTGCACAGCAAAGGATACAGTCAACAAAACTAAAAGACAACCTACAGAATGGGAGAAGATATTTGCAAATGATGTATCAGATAAAGGGCTAGTTTCCAAGATCTATAAAGAATTTATTAAACTCAACACCCAAGAAACAAACAATCCAATCATGAAATGGGCAAAAGACATGAAGAGAAATCTCACAGAGGAAGACATAGACATGGCCAACACACACATGAGAAAATGCTCTGCGTCACTTGCCATCAGGGAAATACAAATCAAAACCACAATGAGATACCACCTCACACCAGTGAGAATGGGGAAAATTAACAAGGCAGGAAACCACAAATGTTGGAGAGGATGCGGAGAAAAGGGAATCCTCCTGCACTGTTGGTGAGAATGTGAACTGGTGCAGCCACTCTGGAAAACTCTGTGGAGGTTCCTCAAAGAGTTAAAAATAGACCTGCCCTACGACCCAGCAATTGCACTGCTGGGGATTTACCCCAAAGATTCAGATGCAATGAAACGCCAGGACACCTGCACCCCGATGTTTATAGCAGCAATGTCCACAATAGCCAAACTGTGGAAGGAGCCTCGGTGTCCATCGAAAGATGAATGGATAAAGAAGATGTGGTCTATGTATACAATGGAATATTACTCAGCCATTAGAAACGACAAATACCCACCATTTGCTTCAACGTGGATGGAACTGGAGGGTATTATGCTGAGTGAAGTAAGTCAATCGGAGAAGGACAAACATTATATGTTCTCATTCATTTGTGGAATATAAATAATAGTGAAAGGGAATAGAAGGGGAGGGAGAAGAAATGGGTAGGAAATATCAGAAAGGGAAACAGAACATGAGAGACTACTAACTCTGGGAAACAAACTAGGGGTGGTGGAAGGGGAGGAGGGTGGGGGTTGGGGGTGAATGGGTGATGGGCACTGAGGGGGGCACTTGATGGGATGAGCACTGGGTGTTATTCTGTATGTTGGAAAATTGAACACTAGAAAAAAATAAATTTATTAAAAAAAATAAAATCACAAAGTCTAAAAAAAATGGGACATGGATCCAGAATACATAAATAACTCTTACAATTCCAGAATTGAAAGAGAAATAATTAAATAATAGGCAAAGGATCTAAGTAGAATCATCTCCAACAGAGATATTCAAAGGGGCAATAAGCACATGCAAAAATGCTCAATATCATTAGTCACTAGGCTATACAAATAAAATCACAGTAACCTATCACTTCTTATCCACTAGGATGGCAATAACCAAAAAGACAGATGAGAACACAGAACAATCAGAGCTCTAGTACATTCCTGGTGGAATGTATAATGATGCAAACATTTTGGAGAGAATTTTAGCAGTTCCTGAAAATGTGAAACATACAGTTACTAGAGGACCTAGCAATTTCACTCCAAATATGTATGCAACAGAAAACATATGTCCGCACAACAGACTGAACATGAATGGTTATAGAAGCTGTATTCACAAAAGTAAAAAAAAAACAACAACAACAACAACAAAAAAACTAAAAACTCAGTGTTCGTCTCAGTTCAAACTGAAAAACATAGTCATCAAAAATTATGTCATTTCATTAGATAGAGCTCTAGTCTTATTTGAAAAGGTAATTTGAGGAAAATAGATTCCTGTCACAGTCTTGTTATAAGTAAAGATGAAAGACTGGTAAGAACAATCCTAGAGGTTCTATTCATCTAAAAACATTTTCGTTTTAATTTTTAAAGGATTTTATTTATTCATGAGAGACACAGAGAGAAGCGGTGACACAGGCAGAGGGAGAAGCAGGCTCCATGCAGGGAGCCCAATGTGGGACTTGATCCTGGAACCATGGGATCATGACCTGATCCAAAGGCAGATGCTCAACTGCTGAACCATGCAGTTCCCCAAAAACATTTTTATTTTTAATTGAGAAGTTAGTTTGCCTTCCAAAGTACAATGTGGAATGCAAAATATTCTTCCCTTTCTCCTATGGTGATCTGTTTTTTTCCTCAATAGTAAGTAATGTGGCTTTTGTTTTAAGACCTTGCAGACTGATTTTGAGTTATAATTTCTGAATTTTGTATTGACTCCTCCCTGCCTAGAAATGATAAACTAATTGACTTCTCCAAAATATCAGACATCATCTAATAAAAAGTAAAGAAAAAAGAGCAAGAGAAAGAAGAAAAAATATATATACACAAATAATGAAATGATAGCATCTATTTTTGTCCTGTCACATTAACATCATTGTATTGAAGCAAGCTTGACTTCTACTTAGTCACCCTATATTTCATATAACTAAGGTCAAAGTTACTAAAAAGAATGACTTTTGAAAGTGGTGCACTGCTATTACACAGGGATATTTTCTTAAAATTTTTCATTTGTAACAAAAACAAACCTAACTGTAAAGTAATGATGTATTACTAAGTTCAAAATAGCATATGGATTCAGGAACTAAAATAGAAGAAAGAAAAGGAATCTTCCGGAATGCTAGAAAGCAGAGAGCAAGCCTGAATCATGGAGGATATGGCTGGAATAACAGCTTTAATAAGGAGGGTAGCCTAGGGGAAACAGGTATCAGAGAATAACCTCACAGCTACCCCTGTAATATTCCTATAAAAGCCTCCACCACAGCCACCAAACCTGCCACTGAAACACCAAACTTACTAACCAACTCACCCATCTTCTCTGTCACCTCTTTAAGTCTTTTTGGATTTCTTCTCTCCCTCTCTCTTTTTCTTTTTTCTAAGCTATTGATTTCTTCTGCTTTCAATATCAGCAATTTATGATTAAATTAAAAGAGATTTTCAAGTCACAGGTTGTGATACACTATCAAGACCTCTATGACTTGCCTAAAATATTAAAATATCATTGTTATCTAGTCATTCCTTCTTTATTAACTTGAATATAAAAGATAGACTGTTTGCTATTACATCTTGTAAAAATGGAGATAGTTTATTTTTCAAAATTGAGTTACCTTTTTAAAATTTCAACTTAAATAGCTCATTTTACTAAAGTTGAAAACATGAAAAAAGATTAATAAGAAAATAAAACCATCCTAGAGAAAGGTGTTTTTCATTATTAGGATTTGGAGAGATGTAACCTATACAGTTCCCAGTGGGTAGCAATCTAGTTGGTCACTCATGCATTGCTCCAGAAACATTGGAGGGTAGAAAACAGAAGCGCCTTGCATAGCACGGTGACTTGTTTGGTGAAGTGTCTTCAGAATAAATATGGAGTGTGGAAAATATAAGTTTCCTTAAAGGCATGGCTCAAGAATAATGTAGACAGGATATTTATAGCACCAGATGATTATTTTAATCCTGTGTGTGATAATTTGTAGGAAGACAGAGATCCTAAGCAGAAATACTTATATCTGTTTTCAAAAGATTTTAGAAAAAATAGGGAAGGCCCAGGACAGTCCCTCCAGCTCACAAAAACAGAAAAAAACCTCATGAGAGAAATAACTTTATTTTTAAAAAATATTTTATTTATTTATTCATGAGAGACACAGAGAGAGAGAGAGAGAGAGAGAGAAAGAGAGAGAGAGAGAAAGAGGCAGAGGCACAGGCATAGGGAGAAACAGGCTCCATTCAGGGAGCCTGACGTGGGACTCAATCGCAGGTCTCCAGGATCAGGCCCTGGGCTGAAGGCAATGCTAAACTGCTGAGCCACCTGGGCTGCCCGAGAAATAACTTTAAAGAATAAATCAATGATGTGGCTCTGACCCCTCTTTGATAAGTCTTCAGCAACACTACAGACAGTGCCTAGTAGAATCCTGGCTGGAAGAAAGGATCTCCAAGAATCTTAGAAGTTTTGTCCACATTAGCTAAAAACACTAAAAGCAGAAAAATACCTGTCTCAGAAAGAATTATGGATGTGACTCTTGGAGCGTGAAGTATACACAAAATGATTCCTAAGGTATGCATGAGGCTTTTAAGAGAAGTATTCTGGCAAAGCAAGAGTTAAATTGGACTAAAAAGGACAGACAGTGCAAAATAGAGTCCTCTTAGAGAAAGGCTTAAAAGGACTCTGCAAAGAAGATGACCTCCAAGTAGCAAACATTTGAAAAGTTGCACATCAGGGATATGTAGGCCAAAACTTCAGGGAGATGTCACTACACACTGACTTGAATTGCTAAAATTAGAAGACAAAAAAAAAAAATTAGAAGACTAAACATACAAATTATTGTGAAGATACAAAACAGTTGTTTCTCTCATATATTGACAGTAGAGGTGTAAAATATTATAGCCACTATAGAAAAGCGGGGTCATTTCTCAAGTATTAAAAATATCCTGACCCTATAGCCCAGCAACCCAACTCAGAAGTGTGTACACAAGAGAAATGAGAACAGATGTCCAGGAAGATTTATACAGAATTAACGCTCGAATTAGCTTTATTCATATTTCTCCCAAATTCAGGGAAAAAAAAGACCTCTTCAGTTCTTATATATTTAGAAAATGGAATACTTATCAGCAATAAATGTGGATTAATCTCAAAAGAAATATATTGAATTTAAAAAGCCAGGTACAAAATTATACATATTCCATGGTCCAATTTATGTTATTTTCAAAAACACACAAACATAATCTATGTTAATAAAAATAAGTGGTTATTTCTGGGATGTCATTGGCTGAAAAGGAGTTCAAGGGAACTTTTTGATATGTTGGAAATATTCTATATTTTATTTTTTATCATGGTCAGAAGGTACATATATGCTCAAAAACTCATCTAATTGTATACTGAAGGTTTGTTCATTTTATTGTATATAAATTACAACTCAGTAAACTATAGAAAAAAGTACCATGTATCTGCATATGTACACTAATATTGATCTTCTAATTTTATTTCTGAGAGTTTGTCCTTGATATATTCAAAGAATGACACATTTAGGTTTAATTATTACAAAACACATTGGGATAGCAAAAAAATATAAATAGCTTATATTTTCCTCATTAGGAGAAAAAATTAAAGAACTGAATAGTATATTAAGAACTAAATAATAAGCAGCCATATAAAGAGTTAGGAAACTTATTAAGCATTAACACAAAAACTTCTCCAAGATATACTGTAAGTGAAAAATAAGGTACAAGACATTGTGTGATACATTTCAAGTTTATGTTCAAACGAGGAAAAAAGGAATGTATATAAATATTACTTAGCCACAATTTTGAAATTTTACATAAAAATTGGTTGTTTCCTCACTTGTATCATGGGTTATGGATATGGACTATGATGGGAAGATTCCTCACAGAACATATTTTTTTACTCTAAAAATATGTGTAACTATGCAAACATATTTCCTATGCAAAAATTAAATGTATATTTAAAACAGCATGTGTTTTCCTATTACTAAACTCATCTTGTCTGAGTCATTTCCATGTTGTTAAATTGCAATTCTATTCAGAGCTAATCCTTCTAAATTCTTGAGTATTCCTGATTCCTCTTTTCAGATATCATGTCTATCGGCAAGTTCAAATGACTACCTTAGAAATACAAGTTGAGTTCTCTTCTTTCTGCTCCCTACTTCCTTCTTCCACCCTCCCCTAGGCTTTCCTCAAACTCTCCCATGCATAGTATTGCAAAATCGTTAAACTGTTCTCCTTACTTTAACACTTGCCTTCTTCAAATCTGTTCTCCATGGTGGCCAGAGTGGCCTTGAGATTGCCAAAGCCCTATTGTAATGACTAAATGCCACATCCCGTGCAGCTGCTGCCTACCTCTCATACATGACCTTATACTTTCCCCCCATTTGCCCATCACCTAGTCACCACTAGAGTCTCCTTTTTGTTCCTCAAAGCACCAGCTCCCTTGTCTTCATGTTCTTTGTTCTTGCTCTTCCCATTGCCTGTTAGGCCCGTTCCTCAGACCTCCTCAGGGCTAGACATCTAGTTATTTAGCTTAAATGTCACCTCCACAAAAATAGACTGTTCCAACATCTAACTCAAAGAACATCCTACTTGTCCCCATTCATTCTCCAATGTAGAGAATTCTGTTATATTCTTTCATTTTTGACGTATTTAAACCTATCTTCTTTGCTCTTTGACTGGCTCCCTCCATTGGAATGTTAAATCCTTGACACCAAGGATCCTGTGTACCATAATCACTGTTGAATTACTGACCCACCCATACAACAAGCCTTCAAATGATAGATACTCAAAACGCCTTTCCATGGTTTCTCCTTGGGAAATATCTGTGGCAGTTTCCCAAAAGTAATCATCATGGGTGAAGCCAGGACTACAGTCTTGTATTCTGAATTCTAGTCTTGTATTTTCATCACTACTGGATGCCTTGTGTAGTAAAATAATTGAGGCATCATGAGATACACCTCTTAAAACACACACACACACACACACACACACATATCTTTCTTTTAATACTAAAATAAATAAAATACTAAAATAATACTAAATAAATACTAAATACTAAATAAATACTAAATGCTAAATAATACTAAATACTAAAATACTAAAAAGCTGCCTAAGATGTAAAAGCTTTCTCAGCTGAGAGGAGAGGCCCACTATAGACTAGTTAAATCACCAGATTATTTTTAATTACTTCTAAGCATTGTGGTCAATTCTGAGAAGGGAGACCTGGGGAAGTCTGTAATTAGATGAAGCAACAAGGACAACACCAAAAACAAAAGCAAAAAACAAAAAAACAAAAAGACTTCTCTATTTCTAAAGATCTCTCATCCTTTCTCTTCCCCTCCTTCCTCTAGTTCTCTACCAGCCCTCCTGTTTTGGTATCTGCACATGTGGTTTGTGGTATAGGCATCTCTGGAGGCATGGTTTCTCTGTCCTTTCATCTTTTCTCCATTTTGTCCATATGTATCTTATCATTTCTTTTCTGCTGCTCTACTCTTTCTTCCAATTATCTTATATTTCTAGCTTTCTAATCTTTCAAGAAGCGAAATTAGCTATTTGCAGCAATAGGAAAAAAACTGCAAACAATATTATCTCCATCTCTTTACCTCTTTCCTCCACTTTTCATCATCTCCCACTACACTGTTGTCTGAACTGGACATAAATTTGAATGGATGTACACCTGACTGTATATTGTATTTCTTTTGTAAAAGTTAAGTTTGTTACTATTTTTAATATGACTCAGATTTATCCCATCTTGTCTCTTAATGTATGACGAAGAAACTAAAATAAATGGATTTTTCATGAATATTTTTTCTTTATGTAATATTCTTTATTTGAAAAAGAGAAAGACCTTCATTTACTAATGCAGAATACAGGAACTACATATTCAAAAAAGTGAATAATAATTAATACCAAGATCATAATAGAGTAATTCTTTGAGAGGTCAAAAGAACTAGTGTATAAGACATGAAGTTCTCTTATTAGAGGGGAGTTATTCCTGAAAAATCTTTTTTTAGCCTAATACAATCTATCTACCTAACTTTTTTGAATCCCAAAATATGCAGATACTAACATACTCAGCACTGAGTTAGTCTCACTATTAACCTCTTAGTAAACACCAATGCTTTCTTATAACTTATATGAATTATATAAAAAGATATAAAATAACCTCCTCAGGCTTACTACTTTCATTATGCTTAAAAACATGTGTAATTGCCACTCCATTTTAATTGCCACTGTTAAAATATCAAGTTTAAAATAGTGACATGACCCAGTAGGGGTCTTAGCTAACACATGTTTTGAATATTTTTAATCCTTATAATATTCTTATCTTTTTCTTCTTCTAATTCTACTTGACATTCTATTAATTCCCATTGGAAGCACTCTGCATGCTTCTAACTAAAACCCCAAAGCATATTCCCTATTGCATCACAAATTAGAGAGCAGATTTCAGAATTTATGATGTCCTACCATGAGGACATATATTTGAGGAAAAATTCAGAAATGAACAGGTAATCTTTTCATCAGAAGGAAGTGGATAGCCCCTTGTTTGAGAGTAGCAGTGGATTCCTAAGGAGGTGAAAATTTTGGTCATCCTTCATATTGAAAAGAAATTGAGAGGAAGAATAAAAAGTAATACTATTTGTCTGGTACATCTGCTACCTTAAAATGCATAAAAATAGAGTAATCCTGCAGAAACAGAAAAAAAAGGTAAGATCTAAATTCACACATATAGCATTCTCTACCTTGTCCCTCAAAATACACATCCTACAAGTCCTCCTGATGTGTAGTATTATACTAAAAGGATTGAAAATCTTTAATTGCACTATTATAAAGAAGTGAAAATGTCAGAGCTTTGGGAGATTTTCTACCTGGATTTACATTTGAGTATCACACAAATTACCAGGTTTTTTCCATTGTAAATCAGAGATAAGACAAAGAAGAAAATTGGGAATCACAAGTTAGAACAGGTAGGCTGAGTCAGAGACAAATGTCACTGATTTCACAAGTTTACAAACCTCTTGGTTACCACACTCCGCTGTCATGAGTTTCTTCTCTTGCATATGGTCCTAATATGAGGCTCAGAATTAGGGATCTTAAAACAAGGCAGACTCGATTCACAAATACTAACTGAATTATATAAAAATATCTAAAATAACCTCCCCAGGCTTACTACTTATGTTGTCCTGTATGTTAGTAAATTGAACACCAATAAAAAAAAAAAAACAAATACAAATAAACAATTACACTCCTCCTTGAAACAACACAAATTTTTAATCTCGAAATGACTCAGATTTAGGCAGTCACCATCTCTGGGATTAACTCCAGCACAGTGACAACAAAATCTACTGATACAGGGTCCACTTAGCATTTTTTACTAGAATTTGTCTAATCACTGAGCACTTTCTTAGTTCAGTTTGTATAGACGTGATGTGGTGACTAACCATCTCATTTGATCTTCATGTCAGCCCTACGCAGTAGAAAGAGTGGATATATTACTTGTCCCTTATAAATCAAAAATTCAGATTTTAAAGGACTTAAGACTTGCCTAAAGTTATATGCTTACCAAATTGCAGAAATAGGAACATAAACAAGATATAATAATTCCCAAAGCAAAGTTCTTCCTGGAACATTCATGACACTGTCTAAAACTACAAAATATTAAAGAACAATAGAGGTTTCCATCATCCAATTTAGCTATCCCATTGAATTGGTAAGTAGCTGTGTGGGTGAATATTTGTGTTTTTCAATAAACTTTTATTTAATCCTCAACTACAGTATCAGTTAAATATTTTTGATGTTCTTCAGCTTGATCCACATTTTTCAAAATTCATAGAAATGAGTAAGAGTGTTTTTTAATAATCATAAAAAGGGTATGAATACAGAGGCAGAAACCACACTGTCATTTTTTTCTTTTCTTTTTTAAAGATTTATTTATTTATTTTAGAGAGAGAAAGAATGCTCACCCAAGGGAGGGCCAGAGGGAGAGGGAGAGAATCTCAAGCACATTCCCTGCTGAGCCCTGACCTCTATGCAGGGCTCTCAATTCCACATCCCTGAGATCATTACCTGAGCCAAAATCAAGAGCTTGCCACTCAATCAACTAAGTCACCCAGGCACTCCAAAAACCACACTGTCATTTTCAAATATTCATTAATTGGATTTGTGTTGGCAGGGGTAGTTTTAAGGAGATTTACTTTAAAGCACAAAAATAAATCAATTTATGCTTATCAGCATGATTTAGACAAAATATTCAAGAGAATGTGAGGTAACTAATAAGTGGGTAAGACTAAGTAAATTTCAAAGAGGATAATGTTCAAGAAAAAGGTCCAGTGAAGACCCAGCCAAGCTTTATAAACTGTAGAAAAACCCAATGGAATGGAACACTTAGGAAGCATGTACTGTGCTCCTTCTACCTGGGAGAAAACAATCTATTGCCTCAGAATTAATGGAAACACAGGCATTGGATATAATGAAGTAGAACACATGCATAAAACAAAGTGAAAATGAATTAAGGCTCAAAGAATGTGGGCAAATGAGAGAAAGAAAGAGAATGAACAGAATGCAATGAGGAAGGAAAAGCAAAAGGTTGATGGAGAAAAATTACAAATAATAAAATAAGCTAAGGCAAATGTAAAAAGAATAACATAGCAAATGAGTGTGCAAAATAGAATTAGCAGGAAGAGAATGGGCAAATAGGAAAAATTTTTTAAGGAGCAAGAGGAAATGAATGGATAGAGATGAAGGAGGAGGTGCTAGAAAGGTGCTCAGTCCCCAAAACCTGGATCCAGGAGCCAGTCTGAGAGCAGCTGGAATCTAGACATGCTCGGTGTGGCCTGTGGATGCCAGGTGTCTGCATCTCAGAAGGAGGTAAGGATGTGAGTCCCCTCTCCACCTGTGCATCTTCAGTGCCAGAAGTGTTTTTGTATCAGCTGAAATAACAAGGAAGGTCAGGGATGATGAAGACATTCAGATCTCTGTCCCAGCCCACACTGACAATGCTTCACCCTCCCCAACTACAGCAAAACACTGGTCACTGTGAGAGTCATTATTAGGGCTTCTTTCCTCAGGAATTCATTTCATGTAGAGTAATGTTCATCAGATGAATGTCTGTCCTCAGTCTCTTGTTGAGCACAATTTGGAAATCACAGGAACAGAAGGTATGTAACTGAGAACAGGAGAAGGAAGTATAGGAGAGAGGGGAAGTGGTCTGCAATTCCATCAATTAGTAACATGGGGTAGAGGGGGTTCTGGGGAAATAGAAGCAGAGGAAGAGTGAGAGACTGTGACTCTCAGAGTGCTCCCTGAGGCTTGGAATGGTCAACTCAAAGACGCATGAAGTAACTGTAAGTGAGACCTGGAAGGCACAAAACCTAAGAACCGGCAGAAGGAGCTACTGACTTACTTTCCTAAGAGCAGGTTTCTAAAGGAAGAGTGAGAAATGGATGTGGAGGTCAATAGGTATCTAAGTGGGTAAACGACAGAAGGAAGCTCCTAAGCAATTTCAAGGACACCAAAGGTAATTTTTCCCCATTTCTTTTGTTTTTAGTTTTTTTTTTTTTCAATTCCAGTTAGTTAACATACAGTGTAATCTTACTTTCAGATGTACAGATAGTGATTGAGCGTTTCCATATGACACCCGTCGTACTTACCGGTGCTCATCACAGTAAGTGTAGAACTTAATCCCCGTCACCTATGTAACCCAGTCCCTTCCACCTTCCCTGTGGTAACCACCAGTTTGAGATCTCTTGTTAAGAGTCTGTTTCTCTTTCTTTTTTCCCCTTTGCCCATTAGTTTTGTTTCTTATACTCATTATGCGTGTGTTTATACATATGTGAGTAAGTATCCCACACACGTGCCAATGTATTATAAATTCCTTTCCCATATTTGGCTGCTAGTTAGAAATGTTACTAATCACCTAGAATATACATTCTGATGTTTCTTAGATGTGTGTCTGAAAACATCAGCATATTGCTTACATTTCCCATAAATTTCTTTATGGACTTTTTAAAGTTGATATTCCTTTAGTTTTTCTTTTTTTCCTCTCTTCTTATCTTTTCTTTATAGAAATGCCATCAAAAATTTCTGTCAAATTTCAGTCAGGACTTTCTCCTTCTCCAGTTTTCCCCTCCACCTATAATAGCACTTGAAAAGGAACAAAAAAAGATTTATTGAGGGGTACCTGGGTGATGCAGTCAGTTGAATGTCCAATTCTTGGGTTCAGCTCAGGTTGTGATCTTGGGTTCTTGGAATTGAGCCCTGCATCCACCTCCATGCTCAGTTGAGGGAGTCTGCTTAAAGATTCTCTCTCTCTCCCTCTGGCCCTACCGCCGTGCCTTTTCTCTCTCTCCCTCAATAAAAAAACACATCTTTTTAAAAAAAGATTTATTGAGCTATAATCAACATAGCACACCATTTACCATTTAGGGTGTATACTTCAATGGTTTTAAGTGTATTTTCAGAGTTATGCAAGTATCACCGTGATAAATTTTAGAGCATTTTCATCACCTCAAAGAGAAAATTCATATTAGCAGTTACTCTTTATTCCATCAATAGACCTAGGCAACCAGTTTTCTACTTTCTGTCTCCATCAATTTACCTTGTTTGCAGATTTTCAAAAATTGAATAGAACAATACATGGTCCTTTGTGCCTGGTTCCTGTCATATAGCATAATGTTTTTTAGTTTCTCCATGTTGTAGCATGTCACAATCTGTCATTCCTCTTTATTGTCAAACTGTATTCCATTGTATTCTTAGTACTTTTGAAAAACAACATTACATATAATTCAAAATCCAGACAAATTTTGTTATATATCACATTATATATCATATTGTTACAATTAGCAATCTTTCATTTTTTAAATAATTCACACCAACAGTCAGACATGAATAAAAATCACAATATATGAATCTTTACTTATAAAATACATTTCTACAATTATAGTAATATACAAATTAGAAAATAACCAGTAAATAAATCTCTAAATAGAATTCTTATTTAGACCAGATTACAGCCTCAAGAGGGGAAATATTTATGCAAGCAAAATTGTGATTACCTAAATAATATCAATGTATAGACAATAATTATTAATGTCCTAATAAGTTTAAACTGAGGAATACACAGCTTTATTTTTCTTACCACTTGTGAATGAGAATGAAGAAGTGATTGCAACACTAAAAATCTTAACTGCAATTGCTTTATTTTTCTCATCTATTCAATGAGTATGTCATACTAAATATTCTATATGGCCAATTTCAATGCTATCATGTTTTGATTTTGTTAGCTGAGATATTCAAAATATTTTATATATTCTGATAAGTTTTTTTGAAAATATTTGTGGGAAGGATATCATTTGGCTATCATTCTGAGATCTGAGGAAAGAGTAGGTAATGGATGCATGGCAAGCAAATAAAACTGGATTCGTTAATTAGGATTTTTGGGGCAGCTTGGGTGGCTCAGCAGTTTAGTGCCACCTTCATCCCAGGGCATGATCCTGGAGACCCAGGATCGAGTCCCACATCAGGTTCCCTACATGGAACCTGCTTCTCCCTCTGCCTGTGTCTCTGCCTCTCTTTCTCTCTCTGTTTCTCTCATGAATAAATAAAAAAAATCTTTTTTAAAAATTAGGATTTTTGAAAAGGGTGTGTAGTGGATGCAGGATTGGGAGCCAACCAAGGGTGTACCTAGGGGAATACCTCTGTGTTAGCAGAATGTAAGATTCTTATTTGAGACCCTAAACCAGTTTGGAACAAAGATGCACAAAGGCACTGAAGCAGAACAGTGCAATAGGAACAAGTAAGGAAGACACATTTAGAAAACAAGACATAAAGCTACCAACCAGGAACTGGGGATTTTATAGGAACCAAAGAAAAGAAGCACTTGGAAAAGCACTGTGCTCTGTGAGAATGAAGAGAACTGACCCAAACCCAGCAACAAACCTAAATATTAGAGACAGTGCGCCAACACTATTCAAAAAAAAAAAAAAAAAAAACAACCCTGACAAATACAATAATGATTAACTTTTGTTTTAATTATTTGTTTTAAAGATTTTATTTATTTATTCATGACAGATACACAGAGAGAGAGGCAGAGACACAGGCAGAGGGAGAAGCAGGCTCCATGCCGGGAACCTGATGCAGGACTCCCGGATCTCCAGGATCCTGTTGCGGGCTGAAGGCGGCGCTACACCACTGAGCCACCGGGGCTGCTCTAACTTTTGTTTTAATCAGGAAATTCTGACTACACCTCAAGCAACATAGCCAGAGTCCTAGAGGAGTACAATTATATAGAAGCACATGGGCAAGTGGGAATGAGTGTGGTTATGAGAACAACATCTTAGGGGGAGATCTAGAAGGGAAGAGTAGAAAGGTCAACTCAAACGTCACCTGTTTTGGGACATGCATTTTTTTTTTCAGCTAGGCAAGTGTTTGATGTGATAAATGTTTTTCTCTGGAGAAGAGCTATGGAGTAGATGGAAAGGTGATCATAACAGATATATTTTGTTCTCTGTTATTCTGCAGACAGAGGAGGGATGGAGACAGAGAACAGCACAGTGTTGACAGACTTCATTCTCTTGGGTCTGACCCAGTCTCAACATGTTCAGCTCCTGGTCTTCGTGCTTGTCTTAGGTTTCTATCTCATCATCCTCCCTGGAAACTTCCTTATCATCCTCACCATCAGATCAGACCCTGGCCTCACAGCCCCCCTCTACTTCTTTCTGGGAAACTTGGCTTTCCTGGATGCATCCTACTCTTTCATTGTGGCTCCCAGGATGCTGGTGGACTTCCTCTCCAAGAAGAAAATAATCTCCTACAGAGGTTGCATCACTCAGCTCTTTTTCTTGCACTTCCTGGGGGCGGGGGAAATGTTCCTTCTTGTTGTGATGGCCTTTGACCGCTACATCGCCATCTGTCATCCCTTGCACTATTCCACCATCATGAACCCTAGAGTCTGCTACACCTTGCTGCTGGCCCTGTGGCTTGGGGGATTTGCTCATTCCATTGTACAAGTAGCCCTTATTCTCCACTTGCCGTTCTGTGGCCCCAACCAGTTGGATAACTTCTTCTGTGATGTGCCGCAAGTCATCAAGCTGGCCTGCACAGACACCTTTGTGGTGGAGCTCCTGATGGTCTCCAACAGTGGCCTGCTCACTCTGCTGTGCTTCCTGGGACTTCTGGCCTCCTATGCAGTCATCCTCTGCCGTGTGAAGGGACACTCCTCTGAAGGGAAGAACAAGGCTCTTTCCACATGTACTACACACATTATCATTGTGTTTCTCATGTTTGGACCTGCCATCTTCATCTACACTCGACCCTTCAGAGCCTTCCCAGCTGACAAAGTAGTTTCTCTCTTTCACACAGTCATCTTTCCTTTGATGAACCCTGTGATTTATACGCTTCGCAACCAAGAAGTGAAAGCTTCCATGAAGAGGTTATTGAGTCGTCACATGGCTTGCTGAATGGAATAGAATGATAGGACAAGCAACAAAGGAGAAAATATAGCAGGAATTAATGAAATAATTTATTCATTAATGCACTGAATCAGTCATTTTACCCAACACTACATTTATTAAGTACTTGCAATTTTCAGGCACTATTCTAGCTATGTAAATAAGGCAGGTAAGATTCCAGGTCTCTTGGGGTTATAGTCAAGTGGATAAACATAGATTAAACTATTATATTAAAAGCAACCCATGATATCCAAAAGAGATAGTGAACTGAAGCAAATAAAAATAATTTTATGATAGAGTTTGACCAGGAGATGGTTGTTACTTTGCTTTTGGTTGTTAAGCAAGGTCTTTTAGAGTGGTGGTTAGCTGATATCCAGACAACCTGAAAGAAATACCCGTGGAATTACATGGGGACAGAAAATTCTAGAGAGAGGATGACAAGTGCAAGGGTACAAAGATCTTATGAATTGGTACATTTCAAGATGACAGAAAGGAATGTAGTAGTTTGTCAAATATGTTGATATATGTAATTAAGTATATACTAAGTACTGACTGTACAAAAATAGTATGATGCCTTGTTGGGTTTGTATAGTTTTATATATATATGTGGAAATGCTTGACAATTATTCTATATAATAGACCTGTAATAGGATTCTTATTGATATGATTGGATTATGTTTTGCTTTCTTGTCAAACGTTCTATATTTATTCATATTTTTTCCACATTTTCCCCTTCCTTTTGGTTTAATTGTGAAAGACAAGGAAAGAGATTTTTTTCATAAGGTCTCCAGAAAGGAATGCAACTCTGATAACTCTGAGTGTAGCCCAAGGAGAACTTAAAGAATTATAAGATAATAAATTTTTGCTATTTTAAGTCACTGAGTTTGTGGTAATTTGTTACAATGCAAGAGTAAGTTGTTATAACACAATCTGGTTAGATAGTAATATATTAACAATTTTTCTTTCACTATCCTTTTATTTTTCATCTACATAGGTCTTTATTTTTAGTGGTGGTAATATATATCTATCCAATACAATAATCATTGCCTTTAAATACATTGTTAGTTCATTTACAATATCATGATAATAGACACAATTCACTTAAAATTGATGATCTTTATATTTTATTATCTGGAGTTTTTCAGTTTTGTATTTTTTATGTATTTTCTTGGATACTTGAGTGTTACTTTTATCTTCTTTCTACCTTTTAGTTTTTTTCATATTAATAATCTTGACTTCTTAGCTATCTTTTTCTTGAGGTTCTTAGTGTTTATTTTAGGGTTGCAAATACATACTGAACATTTTACGGTATCAACAGTCTAACTTCAAATTTTATCTTTTCAGATATCATGTAAGAAAGTTACAATAGTGTACTTCCTTCTCTTGGCCCTGATGTTTGTATTGTTTTGTATTAATGTCTATGATTATCTATTGAGATAATATATTAAACAATATATTGCCATTATCTTTGCTATGTATAGTCATTTATCTTTTAAAGAGATTTATATAATAAAATTATTTTTATTCTACTGTTTCATTTGTATAGTGCTACTGCTATGTCTTCATGTTAACTAATCTTTTCTTCTTCAATGTCATCTTTGTTAGTAATACTATCCAATGCACTTTTTTCACATCAGAAGTAGAATAGTTCAATTGCACATTTCAATTTGGATTTAAGAAAAATCTTCCATGATCCTTGTATAGTAGCAGTACTACTTTTTCGAGAGATCAAGGTAAATGATCCTTTATAAGATGGTAACACCTTTCTTTGCCTCTGTGCTTCTGGGAAAGAAAATTGAAAAGTGATTGAGCTTAAAGCTAATAGAAATCTTACTGCATTACTGGTGAAAGCATATCCCAGAACTAGAAATAGAGAGCCTGAAGCTGTGGAAAAGAAAGCATAAATTCTACACATGTTTTACAGGGAATGAAGATATATGGGGAATATTCCATGAAGGCCTGCAGATTCTTCTTATTGGGAACAAATTATATATAATGTCAATAAATAAGAGTGTACACTACATCCTAGAGGATGCCATCACAAGATAGCAGCATATGATTTGAAAATTGGGATGCCCTCTAGTCAGTCTTAATATAAAACAACACAGAACATGAAGAATAGCTCCATCTCAAAAGACAGTTGAAGTTCTATGGTCACATGGTCCTTTCCTCCTTGGGCATAGAGGAAAGACAGGAGCTGATTTCCACTCATGCATAATTCTCTGCTGCACATGGCATAGGCTTGCTATATAATCTTATGAAACTACATTATGATTCTCCTATGAGGGCATGGAAAACTTTATAAATGGTCTGTTTCCCAGCATAGATAACTTCAATACTGTAGAAATTGCCTGGACCTATGGCCATAGTAGTAAGGCTACATTCACTTTGTACTAAATCTACTAGGCTGCTTTTCCTGAACTAAGTTCACAAACACTAGAATCCTCAGATAAATCAATAAATGAGCAATATATATAAGCTGGAATATACTGCCTCTAGAACTTGGAGAAGACTAGCAGACATTATGCTTTCTTCTTAGTGGTATAGTGATTGAGGTGCAAGATGCAATACTTTAACTTTTAAGCTGATGTCTCAGCATACTTCCCTATATAAACCCCCACAAATTTCACAAATGTGGCAGGACCCTGCCATCTTCAGTGAATGAGGTTTTTGTCCTCATACTTTATCCTTCACAGTGACTTAATCTGTGAAGGGAAAATGTTGTGTTTCTTATGAGCTATTTAGGAATATTGAAAATTCTCTTAACTTTCCTTAAGTAACTGTATATCACATGTCCTTGACTAAAACTGTGTTATTAGCTGTGGGTCTGCTAATAATTAAGCAGGATTCCAGTGTTATAATTAAATTAGACAGAGTTTTATTTTCTAGTATAAAACAAATTCATAACATCTTAGTCCAATGTTGCTATAGTAGTGCCACAGTATCACCAGAGACTCCAAAACCTCCTGTATGTGTGGCCTTTTTAAATAATTTGTCACAAAATGTCTATAAAAATTCACCACACCACATTTGTATTCTAGAAAGACTGCATAATAAAGGATGTGTGCCATTATAGGCCCACTTTCCTTCCAATCCATCCTTTTTACTTCTAAAAGTTTGCTCCATATTATAAGCAGTCCTTATCCACGAAAACCGCATTTCCAGGACCCTAAGTCACTTGACCTCCAGGTGTTTACAAATAAGTGTCACTAGATTAACATAGGGTGGGAAAAAAGGAAAACAAAGAATACACACCCCCACCCCCCACCCCACACACACACTGCCTTAGCCCAAACATCTGCAGTACTTCTTCTGTGGCTCCCTCCGGAACTCAGAAACACTTCCACGGCTCTAGCTCTCCTAGTGAAATGGGCCACAACACTTCCAACTTTTGTATATAAGCTTTTATTTTTTTTTATTTTTATTTTTTTTTTATTTTTTTATTTTTTGTATATAAGCTTTTATAACCAGAATAATGGTCTCCCAAAGAAGTCCACACCCTAGTCAGGGAACTTATGAATATGTTGTCTTATATGGAAAAATGAACTTTGAAGATGTGATTGTTTATAAACCTTCAGATGGCATGATTACCCTGGATAATCTGGACGGACTCAATCTAATGAATATTTAAAGGCACTGAATCTTTCATGAATCCATAGAAAGAAAAAAGAAGCCAAGTAGGATGAGACTTGAGGAGGCGTTGATGCACTGTTTTTGGCTTTGAAGAGGAAGAAGATATGACCAAGTCATGTAGGCAATGCCCAGAAAGTGGGAATAACCCCTGACTAAAAATCAGTAAGGAAATGTTATTCCACAACCATCTGGAACTAAATTTGGCTCATAGCCAGCATGAGTCTGGGAAAGTTTCTCCCTCAAAGCCTCCAATAAAAAATATAGTTCTGCCAACAACTTGACTGTATCCCAGTGAGACCAATGTTGGATTTTGGACCTACATAACTTGAGATACCAAGTTTGAGTACGATGAAGCCTCTATGTTTATGGAAATTTGTTCAGGGAGAAGAAAATGAACATATGACCACACCCTTGGACTGTGGTAAGACTGTCTTCTCTTGTCCCTCCAGCTTAGATTTGGTGGTTTCTTCCAGTAGATGCTCACCTTTGGTTTCCCTGGACATTTCCTGTTACCAACTCAGATATTTTGTCACTTGAGAAATTACTTAACATCCTTCTGTTTGTACAATGTTTAACTGATAGCATTAAACTATAAGCATTTATATTATTTAATATTAGTATAAAAACTAACACTTTTCCAATTAGGCCTGGGTAAATATGGAGTTGGGGAGAGGGAAAGAGCATTACCCTCCCAGGAGTCAGCCCTTATAAAGAATTTTAAGCAAGTACCTGCCTGATAATATTGTTTACTTTTATGTTATTGGCCATTATTACTTGCAGGGAAGGCTTCACAAATAACACTTAATGAATTGAGGTGTCTGTTACTAATGAAGAATGCGAGAAGGATACTCAACAGTCTTTGCTACATGGTCTAGCCTCATTGCTAACCTCGTCACTGATGAGGAAAATGAAAACTGTGATTAGCCCCAAATAGTGAGATGCAGCTTTGTGGATGGGACTGGAGATTCCATGGAAGTGCACAGACACCTGATCCCAAGAAAATTAGCTTTCATTTTCAAGAAAGAAGGAAGGGTCATGTTTGGGAGATTAACAAGTTCTGCAATAGCTTGTTATTATCACTGTCATTCAACATTGCTCTAAAACTCTAGTTAATGGCATGAGGTACAAGAAATGTATTAGAAAAAAATATGTTATTAATATTTGTAGATGATTTTTACAAGTAACCTGAAACAAAGAAGACAATGAATTGGGAAAAAATTACAAATAAGATTTCCACAGTGATACCATTTATAACTTTAAAATGGAAAAAATGGAAACAAAAGCAATAAAATCAATTATTATAAAGAAAAAGATCACATTAAATAAAGCATCAAAGTAGGAAATAGGCAAAATTACATATAACAAAAGTTGTGCTAAAAAATATGTTAGTAATAAAGGTGAGAAAATTATGCCATAAGTAGGCAAACATTTCAAGTCACATAAAATCCTTTTGCATGAAAGACTCAATTTCGTAATTCTGTTCATTTTTCTGCATTTCTTGTAAGTTTTATACTGTGATGTCAAAGTGTCAGTAGAACTTGTTTTAACTTTAGAAAGTAAATGTATGGATCCCTGGGTGGCTCAGCAGTTTGGCGCCTGCCTTCAGCCCAGGGCATGATCCTGGGACCCTGGGATCAAGTCCCGCAGCAGGCTCCTTCCATGGAGCCTGCTTCTCCCTCTGCCTGTGTCTCTGCCTCTCTTTCTCTGTGTCTCTCATGAATAAATAAATAAAATCTTTTTTTTAAAAAAAGAAAGTAAATGTAATTTAGAATAAAAGGATATGAAAATAGCCAAGAAAATAGTGAATGAATAAAACAATGAGGGCAGACTTGATCTTCCGTATACTAAATATACTATAAACATAATGAATAGTAAAATATGTAGTATTTCCTCAAATATTATCAGAGAAAACAAAACAATAATGAACATACCTAAAGACTGGGGTCTATTGGCAAATTTAAAAGGTGATAAAGAAAGCATAAAAAATTCACTAAGAATTTAGTGGGCTGAATTATTGTTATTTAATAGCAATGATAAAAAATTATCTCACATTATCTGTCAATAAATTCCAGAGAAAGTAGAGTTTAACTGTGAAAATTTCAGCCTTAATGTAATTTAGAATTAAAATAATCTGGAATATTTATATTTTCCTAAACATCACATTTACCAAAACTCTCTGTAGAAAACAAACTACAAAAAAGAATAAACCTCATGCAATGCTCATCATTCAACTCTAGTCCTCTATTTCCACTGCCCACCTGAGTATTGAATATTGTTTTTAAAGTATTATCAATTTTATGAATGAAAAATGGTGTCTCATTTCTATAATGTCCAAAGTCTATTTTAACAATCCCAATTACTTTTTTTTTACCACTAGTCTCTGTGGAATCTAAAACAATCAAATGAGTTTTCTCCTTTGTGCCTCCTACCAAGGGACACATTGATACACTGCTGTCTTCTGAAGTTCAGAGCAGGAAATAAAATCACTGGATGATGAAGATTAAGCATCCATCTCATGTTGATGTTACTTCTGAAGTCCAAGTGCAAACTGGTAGGTTACTTATCCTGACCTGTTAGTCTACCTACAGACCACATCACATGATTTTCAGTAAAAACCTTAAATGTATCCATAAGTGATAAATACAAATGCCAAAATGATAACTGAAGGGAGAGCTGATAGGGGAAAATTAAACTGGAACATATCTGATTTTTTTACAACTGGGAAAAATACAAAAATCAGAAACACTATACAAATGACTACTGGAAATTAAGATAATAATCCAGCAATCGGGCAGCCAGGGTGGCTCAGTGGTTTAGTGCCGCCTTCGGTCCAGGGCCTGATCCTGGAGACCTGGGATCGGGTCCACGTCGGGCTCCCTGCATGAAGCCTGCTTCTCCCTCTGCCTGTGTCTCTGCCTCTCTCTCTCTCTCTCTCTGTGTCTCTCATGAATAAATAAATAAAATCTTAAAAAAATAATCCAGCAATCCAAGCCAAATAAATTATTCTTAGAGAAAAAAATCTAGGATGTTCAAACTGTTTAACTATCCTTATCAGTTTGAATAATCTTACTTTTTGAATTATATATATAAAATTCAAATATATATATAATTATATATATATAATTATTTATATAATAATTTATCCAATTATTTAAAAAGAGAGAGAAATTGTAGAAATGCAAGGATAAAGTGTCTGATTCATGACTTTAAAAATCATAGAATGTCACCACTCATAAAATACTGATACTGTCATTATACTTGTTAGGAATTATTAGAAAAACATAAGAAAATTCAACTTTCCTCTGGCAACAGTCTGAAAATGGATAAGCAGTTAAATGCTCATGAAGCTGAAAAAAATTTTTAGAGATAGCATCATCATCAGTGAAGAGGTTAGCAATGAGGCTAGACCATGTAGCAAAGACTGTTGAGTATCCTTCTCCCATTCTTCATTAGTAGGTACCAACCCTGTCCAAAGCAATACAGGTACATGGCTAGAGATACAGACCTGGTCCCTGTTGCAGAGAGAGTAACCAACAGGAGGGATCTATGTTCTGTGTGGTGGTCTCCGAAGACCACTTTAAGGGGAGACAGTCATACCAACACATTTAAAAAGCTCTAGAATTAGACACTTAAGCAGGGAAAGGAGCACTCCAGGCAAAGGCCAGTGCACCTAGATACTGTTAAGTGAGAAGGAGTTCATAAGTATTAAAGACGGACCTTTATAAAGGAGATTGATGAATAAAAGAGAGAGTACCTATGCTTAGATTTTATAGAAAGGAAAATACCAGCATTTTCAGGCTAGTGGATTCCTTTTTATTGTCAATATAAAATCATTAATATGCTTTGAGAATGAGAAGGTTGGGATCCCATGTATATTACAGTTTGGTATATCTCCATCTTCTTAAGTAAAGAATATAATGTAGCAAAAGTAAAAGCAGAGGGAATAGTGGGCTCTTTCAGATAGTAAGTGTGAATTTATTAAATACAATAACATTAAGTAATATTTAAATAATAACAACAATAATAATAATACATGAGTTTGTGGAGGATGTAAAGACTTCCAAAAGCAAATAGAAAACCTAAAATTACTTGAACATCTTGGGGATCATCTCTTTTGATGTACTTTAAAAATTAAATTCTCAGTTTTTAAAATATTTTAATATGTTTTTGTTTTTTTATCATGAAATTTATTTGAGTATAATTGAAACACGTATTACATAGGTTTCAGGTGTACAACATAGTGACTTGACAAATTTATATATATCCTATGCTCATCAGAAGTGTAACTCCATTTGTCACCATACAACACTATCACAATATTATTGACTCCTCCTTATGCTGTGCCTCTTATTCCCTGTGACTTGTTCTTTCCCTAACTATATGCCTGCATTTTCCACTCACCTTCACCTATTTTTCCATCCCCCTACTGACCTTATCTCTGGCAACCATCATTTTGTTCTCTGTATTTATATGTCTAATTTGCTTTTTGTTTGTTTTCTAAAGTCATTTGTTTTATTTTTTAGAATCCACATATGAGAAATAATATGGTATTCGTCTCTCTCTGACTCATTTCACTTAACATAACCCCCTCTAGGTCCATCCATGCTATTGTAAATGGCAAGACTTCATTCTCTTTGATGGCTGAGTAATATTCCATTGTCTATATATACTATATCTTCCTTATCCATTCATCTACTAAGGGACACTTTGGTTGCTTCCATATCTTGGCTGTTGTAAATAATGCTGCAATAAATGTAAGGATAGATATATATTTTTAAATTAGTGTTTTCATTTTCTTTAATTAAATAGCCAGAAATGGAATTATTGGGTCACATTGTAATTACATTTTTAATTTTTTGAGATGTTTTCCTTAGGGGCTGCATCAATTACATTCCCACCAACATACCACAAGAGTTCCTTTTTTTTAATTAATTAATTAATTAATTTATGATAGTCACAGAGAGAGAGAGAGAGAGGCAGAGACACAGGCAGAGGGAGAAGCAGGCTCCATGCACCGGGAGCCCGACGTGGGATTCGATCCCGGGTCTCCAGGATCGCGCCCTGGGCCAAAGGCAGGCGCCAAACCGCTGCGCCACCCAGGGATCCCTAGTTCCTTTATTTTTAAGTCTTCACCAATACCACTTGTTACATCTCTTTTTGATTCTAGCCATTCTGACATGTGTAAGGTAATATGTCATTGTGGTTTTGATTTGTATTTCCTTGTTGATTAGTAATGTTGGGCATCTTTGCATGGGTCTGTTGAGCACCTGCATGGCTTTAGAAAATATCTATGCAGGTCCTCTGCCCACTTTTTTCTGAGTTTCAGTACTTAGTTTTTTATTTTATTTATTATTTTAATTTTTCATTTAAAATTTTTTATTTAAAATTTTTTATTTAATTAAAAATATTTTAATTTTTTATTTTATTTTAGTTTTTTATTTTATTTATTATTTTAATTTTTTATTCAATTTGCCAACATACAGTATAACACTCAGTGCTCACCCCATCAAGTGCCCTCCTCAGTGCCCATCACCCAGTCACCCCATCCCCCCACCCACCTCCCCTTCCACAACCCTTTGTTTCTCAGAGTTAGGAATCTCTCATGGTTTGTCTCTCTCTCTAATTTTTCCCACTCAGTTCTTCTCCTTCCTCCTATAATCCCTTTCACTATTTCTTATATTCCCCATATAAGTGAAACCATAAGATAATTGTCCTTCTCTGATTGACTTATTTCACTCAGCACAATACCTTCCAGTTCCGTCCACGTTGAAGCAAATGGTGGGAATTTGTTGTTTCTAATGGCTGAATAATATTCCATTGTATACATATACCCCATCTTCTTTATCCATTCATCTTTTGATGGACATCGAGGCTCCTTCCACAGTTTGGCTATTGTGGACATTGCTGCTATGAACATTGGGGTGCAGGTGTCCCAGTGTTTCACTGCATCTGTATCTTTGGGGTAAATCCCCAGCAGTGCAATTGCTGGGTCGTAGGGGTAGCTCTATTGTTAACTCCTTGAGGAACCACCACACAGTTTTCCAGAGTGGCTGTACCAGTTCACATTTCCACCAACGGTGCAAGAGGGTTCCCCTTTCTCCATATCCTCTCCAACATTTGTTGTTTCCTGCCTTGTTAATTTTCCCCATTCTCACTGGTGTGAGGTGGTATCTCATTGTGGTTTTGATTTGTATTTCCCTGGTGGCCAGTGATGTGGAGCATTTTCTCATGTGCTTGTTGACCATGTGTATGTTTTTTTTGGTGAAATTTCTGTTCACGTCTTAGGCCCATTTCATGATTGGATTGTTTGTTTCTTGGCTGTTGAGTTTAGTAAGTTCTTTATAGATCTTGGATACTAGCCCTTTATCTGATGTGTCATTTGCAAATATCTTCTCCCATTCTGTAGGTTGTCTTTTAGTTTTGTTGACTGTTTCTTTTGCTGTGCAGAAGCTTTTTATCCTGATTAAGTCCCAATAGTGCATTTTTGCTTTTGTTTCCCCAAGAAGTTGCTGTGGCCAAGTTCAAAAAGGCTATTGCCTGTGTTACCCTCTAGGATTTTGATGGATTCTTTTCTCTCATTTAGATCTTTCATCCATTTTGAGTTTATCTTTGTGTATGGTGTAAGGGAGTGGTCTAGTTTCATTCTTCTGCATATGGATGTCCAATTTTCCCAGCACCATTTATTGAAGAGACTGTCCTTTTTCCAGTGGATAATCTTTCCTGCTTTGTTGAATATTAGTTGACCACAGAGTTGAAGGCCCATTTCTGGATTTTCTATTCTGTTCCATTGATCTATGTGTCTGTTTTTGTGCCAGTACCACACTGTCTTGATGATCACAGCTTTGTAGTATAACCTGAAATCTGGCATGGTGATGCCCCCAGCTATGGTTTTCTTTTTCAATATTCTCCCAGCTATTTAGGGTCTTTTCTGATTCCACACAAATCTTTTTTTTAAGATTTTATTTATTCATGAGAGACAGAGAGAGAGAGAGAGAGAGAGAGAGAGAGACAGGGGAAGAAGCAGGCTCCGTGCTGGGAGCCCGACATCAGACTTGATCCCAGGTCTCCAGGATCAGGCCCTGGGCTGAATGTTGCAATAAACCACTGAGCCACCCAGGCTGTCCTGATTCCACACAAATCTTAAGATTATTTGTTCCAACTCTCTGAAGAAAGTCCATGGTATTTTGATAGGGATTGCATTAAATGTGTAAATTGCCCTGGATAATTGACATTTTTACAATATTAATTCTTCCAATCCATTAGCTTGGAATGTTTTTCCATCTCTTTATGCCTTCCTTGATTTCTTTCATAGGTGCTCTGTAGTTTTTAGAGTATAGATTCTTCCTCTGCCCGTTTTAATTGGACTGTTTGTTTTTTTTTTTTTTTGGTGTTGAGTTGTTTAAATTCTTTACATATTTTGGATATTGACCCCTTATTGGCTATATCACTCCCAAATATCTTCCCCCATTCAGTAGGTTACCTTTTTGTATTGCTGATAGCTTCCTTTGCTGTGCAAGAGCTTTGAAATATACCTTGAATATGAAATTTACATATTTTCCCTCCTTATTCCCTTCTTCATCCTTTGTGAGTGTCTTTGCTCTACTTTGGTTTGGCCCTAGACCATGTGTTCTTAATAGTTTAGATTTCTTCTGAAAAATTCTATGTGTACCATCCTTACCAACTGGTTTGGGTAATCAAGCCAGAGCACCCAAATATTGTTCTACTATTATCTTTATGATTTCTATATTTAAGAATCTTCTTCTTGTAATCATCTCCTAAAATGCCACACTAAACTGTGGCATATATTTCCCCTCCATAAATATTGTTTTAAGATTGATTTTATTTATTTGTTTATTAATTTATTATTTATTTGACAGAGAGAGAGCAGGGGGGAGGAGGAGCAGCAGAGAGAAAGAGAAGTAGACTCTGCTGATCAAGGTGTCCAATGAGGGACTAGATCCTAGGACCTTGGGGTCATGACCTGAATCGAAGGCAGACACTTGACTGTGCCACCCAAGCAACTCATCCATAAATATTTTTAAAAGGTTTATTTTTCATGGTAATTCTAATTGTTAGTGGCTGTATAAGGAACTAAATTTTTAAAAAAATTTTTGGGAGGGATCAAAAAGTATGAGGATAAGGAACTAAATTTTTAAAAAATTTTCTGGGAGGTATCTAAAAGTATGAGGATAAGGAACTAAATTTTTAAAAAAATTTCTGGGAAGGATCAAAAAGTATGAGGAATCTATTAACAATGTCTGCTATGGGCTTAGGAAATGAATGTGACACCAGATTTATTGTATATTTACTACCGTCACTTTCTTGTAATCTTTTCAAGAGAATTTTAATTGGAGCAACATGGAAAAGTTATATATGAGTAAATACAGAAAAATTTCTGTAGCGTATGAACTCATCTGCATTCATATATTGTTATGTCATTGGCCTTTAGAATTTTACTTGGTTAACTTCATTGTTTTATAAAGTTTTTGCTACAGATCTTTCTTAATACTTTTGAGTCATCATGAAGTTCTATATAATTAATAAAGAACTAGCAAAATTCTGTATCTTTAGAATGGTTGATTGCAAAATTCCACTAAGTAATTATTTATTGATTACCATTAATCATTTATTGATTACCAAGGTAAAGATTCCCTTGTTTGCTCACTCAAGCTCTCTCTACTCTCTCTCTCCCCTTAACATGGTAAAAAGAGATTTATCTCTGTTAAGAACTGGTCCATACCATGAATTTCCTTATATGTCTTGCTCAGTGTGGGCACTATTCTAATTTTACTTGAATAAATGAATTCAATTACCAAATTAATCATGAATATTCATAATGATTAAATCAAATTGATAGAATTAAAATCTCTTCAAATCTATTATCTATAATATTCATTTTCTACAAATGCATTCATCATGCTCCAAGCAAAAACACTTGAGTTTGTCAAAGCACTTAATAGAAAAGGTTCACATGGCTGATCCACTTGGTGAATTCACCATCCACTTAAATAATGAGAGAGTAAGTCCTTGTTCTGAACTCTAGGGAACACTAGCATGTTTATGTTAATAATTCCCTTTGGGTGTTGATCACCAGTCAGCACATTATGTATATGATTCTTGTCCTTTTTTTTTTTTACCTGCAAATGAATGTCACATATATTCATGGGGGTAAAAAAGATAAACAATATATATGCAGGATCTCACTGTGTCTGCATGTGTTTGAAGAGACCACTCCTCAGCTAGAACTGGTAGGTTTAAATATCGGTATTAATAACAAACTGCATTTGTACAGTTTAATAAAAGAGAAATTCAGAACTGAATTTTATAGAAACTTAGAGCTGAATGAAAAGCATATTATCTGATCATGAGGGCAATAGTAAAAAATAATTTTGGTCAACTAGTAACTGGACAAATGTATCTATTTCCAGTAAGAAGAGCCAGTCTGATTGATAAATAGCACTGACATTCCTGATTTTAGGGGTCAGATCTACAATTCAAGTTTATGTTTTTGCAATATTAAATTGATTTAGTTTAATCTCCGTGGGATAAAAAAACAAAATAATTTAGAATGTTGTAAAACAATAGAAAAATTAGATTTTTCCTGGACTAAGTTTAGTAGCTGTGACAAGTCTAAAATGTAATCTAATAACATTTCAGATCAAGAAAATAGGAAACACTGACTTAATTTCATATCATGCATAACTAGTATGTAGATTTAATTACACACCAATGATGATACTCTATCTTTATAAAAGACAACTAGGTAATTACATCATTTATATTTCGTAGATAGAAATGTTTTTATCAACCCTGTCTTCTTTTACCCTAGTAAAAATTCTTCTGTGGTTCTTACTGATTTGAATATCTTACAATCATCAAAAAAATTAGATAATGCTAAAGATAGAATTATATGAATGCACATACATAGGACCTACATGTACTTAATGAAACATACAAATATATTCTATATATATTACCCTGGGGTCTCATAGCAATCTGTGAGATATCATTTCATTTTTATGGAAAAATAAATCACTTTTAAAAAATTAAGAGTATATTTCTCTAGGAAATGTTGAGGCCAGGACAAGAATTTAAATCTTTATTCTTGATTGTCTTTTTTTTTTTAAACATTTTATAAAGAAAACATTAAAAAATTGTTTAGCCTGATTCTTTTTTTTTTAATTTTTTTTTAATTTTTTATTTATGATAGGCACACAGTGAGAGAGAGAGAGGCAGAGACACAGGCAGAGGGAGAAGCAGGCTCCATGCACCGGAGCCCGACGTGGGATTCGATCCCGGGTCTCCAGGATCGCGCCCTGGGCCAAAGGCAGGCGCTAAACCGCTGCGCCACCCAGGGATCCCCTGATTCTTTTTTTAATAAATTTATTTTTTATTGGTGTTCAATTTGCCAAAATATAGAATAACACCAGTGCTCATCCCATCAAGTGCCCACCTCAGTGCCTGTCACCCAGTCACCTCCACCCACTGCCCACCTCCCCTTCCACCACCCCTAGTTCATTTCCCAGAGTTAGGATTCTTTCACGTTCATCTGAATATTTCATAAGTTATTAAGCAAAAAAAAAAAAAAAAAAGGAAATTTTTTTAAAAATTTTTTATTGGTGTTCAATTTACTAACATACAGAATAACCCCCAGTGTTTTAGAGAGTAGATTTTCCACATTCTGATTTGGTGCTCCAGAACTAGAATGTTATATAAGTATGTGCTTTTGTGATTAATATGTATGAGACTGGATCTGGGTGTTTGGTGTACATCACCAACAGTCTTTTTAAAAGAAGAAAAGAAAGGGAAAAAAAGCTGAGACTAAAAGATCTAAATCAAAATGAAATGTAGATAAAAGTGAGCCAACAGTATGAGCTCCATGTGGAAACACATACAGAGTACAACTGTTAAGGATGTATGAGCCAAGATGAGTCAAGTCAGTCTGCACAGTGTGATACTGTATCTGAGGAAAGCACTGGGTACAAGGATAATAAGCATTTAAGAGACAAGGAAACATAAAAACTGCTTGTTAAAGGTCTGTTGTTTGTTCAGAGATCATCTATGCATACAACGTAAAGGTACCAGAAAGAAAACTCCAGTCGAGAACCCAGCAATAATAGATTCAGGAAAACATGCAAAAAGACTCAACAGTGGAGGTCACAAGTTATATTCAGAAATCAATAATTAGATACACAGCACTATTCAGAAGAAGGAAGAGGAGGAGGGCAAAAAAGATGAAGACAAGGAAGATGAGGGGAGGAAGTAAGAAAGAAGAATAAAAGAAGTAATGAAAGAAAAAGAATAAAAGAAGGAAGGGAGTGAGGAAGTATATAAGGGAGGGGAGGAGAGAGAGAGAGAGAGAAGGAAAGGCAGAAACCCGGACACTGAGAAACATTTATGGTCTTCTCCAGAAACTTTTTAGGAAGGTTGTTTTATTATAATTTGGGGGGCAACAAGAATATATGACAAGTTGTAACCAGATTAAAGCTTCAGGAATAAGTGAAATCATTGGTTTACCTATTTAGGATAAAAGAAAGGGGTGATAATGCATTAGAGCTCATAGAAGCAATTTGCTGAAAAATATATCAACTTCCAGGCACTTGAGTATTTTAAGTTAGGAAGGGGGAAGATGCAAAAGATCTAATACTGGGCCCTAGCACCACAAAGTTACACAACTACATACTATCTACTTGAACTCAATCATTCGACTAATGGTCATTTGGCTCTTTTACTCATCAGCCTATTGAACTCATGACTCATCGACTCATAAACTATGACAGAAACAACAAATCACTATGGAGATGGACCTATGCCTGTAAACTCTGTTTACAAATTTCTACAATGGGGGATCCCTGGATGGCTCAGCGGTTTAGTGCCTGCCATCAGCCCAGGGCGTGGTCCTGGAGTCCCGGAATCGAGTCCCACATCCGGCTCTCTGCATGGAGCCTGCTTCTCCCTCTGCCTCTCTCTGTGTCTCTCATAAATAAATCTTAAAAAAAAAAAATTTCTACAATGAATTTCTTATATTTTGTTCCTCTCTGGCTGAAAATAAATTTGATAATGTGAATGTTGCTTGAATTAATTAAATGTATTTTTCAGAAATGTTCATCGTTTCTCTTTCTATAGGAATCAAATACTTTCTATATGTCTATATCTTCAATACTATCACAAGTTAAATTATCACTTTTTCCAGATTTTCTACATGTTAATAACTTTCTGAAAACCCCTACTAGACTAGATGGATATAATTATTTTTTTTATTGAAGTTCAATTTGCCAACATATAGCATAACATCCAATGCTCATCCCATCAAGTGCCCCCCTCAGTGCCCATCACCCAGTCACCCCCCCTCCCCCTGCCCACTGCCCCTTCCATCACCCCTAGGTTTTTTTCCCAGAGTTAGGAGTCTCTCATGTTCTGTCTCCCTCCCTGATATTTCCCACTCATTTTTTCTCCTTTCCCCTTTATTCCCTTTCACTATTTTTGTATATTCCCCAAATGAATGAGACCATATAATGTTTGTCCTTCTCCGATTGACTTATTTCACTCAGCATAATACCCTCCAGTTCCATCCACGTTGAAGCAAATGGTGGGTATTTGTCGTTTCTAATGGCTGAGGAATATTCCATTGTATACATATACCACATCTTCTTTTTTTAAAAGATTTTATTTATTTATTTGAGAGAGAGAGAGAGAGAGAGAGAGAGAGAGAGAGAAAGCAGGCTCCATGCAAGGAGCCGGACGTGGAACTCGATCCCGGGTCTCCAGGATCAGGCCCTGGGCTGAAGGCGGCACTAAACCGCTGAGCCATCCAGGCTGCCCTATACCACATCTTCTAAAGAAGATGGATATAATTAATAGTTCAATTAACCTGAGTTTGTTTTGTTAGGACTCACCAACACTTGGGGACTTGAGATTTTCTCTTTGTTTCATATTTTTGTTGTCCTATGCAGCGATTGTGGCAGGAAACCTTCTCATCATGGTCACTGTGACCTCTGACTCACTTCTGTACTCCATACCAATGTACTTCCTCTTTGGAAACCTCTCCTTTCTGGATATGTCTATTTCCACAATCACAACCCCTAAGATGGTCATAGATCTCCTCAGGGAGAACAGAACGATTTCTTTGTATGGCTCAGATGTTCTACCTCCACCTCTTAGGGGGCACTGAATGACTCTTCTCATAGTCATGGCTGTTGATCGGTACATTGCAATATGCAAACCTCTTCACTACACACCCATCATAAACTGCCAGGTCCTTGTGGGCTCTGTGCTGCTATCCTGGGCTGTTGGCTTTGTGCATACGATGAGCCAGATGATTTTTACTGTCACCTTGACCTTCTGTGGCTCCAACATAGTGGACAATATTTTTTGTCCTTCCTCTCATTCAAAAACTTGCCTGCACTGAGACCTATGTTCTGGAGTTGCTAGTAATTGCTGACAGTGGCCTGTTGTCTTTCACCTGCTTTATGCTCCTGCTCATTTCCTACACTGTCATTCTGGTAACCATCCGATGGCAATCCTCTAGTGCCCTCTCAAAGGCTCTGTCCACACTGTCTCTTCACATTACTGTGGTCACTCTGTTCTTTGGGCCATGTATCTTCATTTAAGCTTGGCCATTCAGTGGCTTTTCAGTGGATAGATTTCTTTCTGTGTTTTATTCAGTTATCACACCCTTAGTGAACCCCATTATTTACACTCTGAGGAAACAGGAGATGAAAGCAGTCATGAATAGACTGAGGACCAAACACATCAGATCCAGACAGACCTTCTAGGCAACCATCATGATGATGAAGCTTTTTAGTGCAAAACTCATGTTTTTCAATTCAGAATAAGGTTTTTTTTAAAAAGACTTTATTTATTTATTCATGAGAGACACAGAGAGAGAGGCAGAGACACAGGCAGAGGGAGAAGCAGGCTCCATGCAGAGAGCCTGATGTGGGACTCGATCCTATGTCTCCAGAATCACCCCTGGACTGAAGGCGGTGCTAAACCGCTGAGCCACCGGGGCTGCCCCGAGAATAAGTTGATATTAATTCACTTTGTAGATTTTTAAAATATTCATAATATATATTGAAATTATCAAATGTTCCATCCTTACATTTCTATATTTTTCGGTTTTATTGGAAGAATAAACATCTTAATTAAAATTCAATTCATTTAGGGTTAATACTTTTTTAATGTAATGAAGCAGAAAAAATGGCTTATTAACTATAGTTGGAAACTGAAAAATGTGCAAGACTAAATTTCATAAATAAAGAGGAATCATTTGGGAATTTATCTATTTTTAATTCAGATTAGGAATCTTCAGTTAAATTCTCTAGTTGACTAAATGTGTATAAAACCATATGAACTCTTGAAGTCTCCTAAACACTCACACATAAACTCACATGTCTATAGATTCTAATATGTGTAAGAATTATAACTTTTTTAATGAGGTACATTGGCTAATTTCTATGAGTAGATAGATCTAAGAATCATCTACTCACAGGAAACATATATTTTCCTGAAAAAAGTAGAAATTCCACTTGATGTATATATGAAACACAGCTCATTTTACCTTATTTCTTCATTCATGTTTGTTCACATATCTATTCTCGTGTATCTCTCGAGTCAAGTAAGAGCTTTACTAGTAAGTTTGTCAATCCCCATAGACAAAGGAACATAAAGAAGACCCTGTATATGCCAATCACATCACAACAAAACAGGAAGTAGTCAAGCTGCCCACGTTGTATAGAGGATAGTACTAAATTAAAATGTTTCATCCACGGTTCATGGATATTAGAAGAAAAAGACATTGTATGGCCTCTTTGATATCAGATTCAAATGCCCTGCTCTCTCCCAAACTCTCAGGAACCTTTCTATAGGCTTTTATCCAATACTTTTCATCATTGCCTTCTAAGCAATATGTGTAATATACGAATTATAAACTAAAGGGTGGTTTAAAGATGTATTCCTACCCATATGTGAACAACATATTTGGACTAAAATTTTATTTTAAAAGACACATTGAAGAGGATAGGAACTAGGCCCCTAAGGATCATTGGGCATATATATCTATTTCTTTTTTTATTTCTTTATTTCTTTATTTATTTATTTATTTATTTATTTATTTATTTATTTTTTATATTATTTTTTTATTGGTGTTCAATTTACTAACATACAGAATAACACCCAGTGCCCGTCACCCATTCACTCCCACCCCCCGCCCTCCTCCCCTTCTACCACCCCTAGTTCGTTTCCCAGAGTTAGCAGTCTTTACGTTCTGTCTCCCTTTCTGATATTGCCCACACATTTCTTCTCCCTTCCCTTATTTTCCCTTTCACTATTATTTATATTCCCCAAATGAATGAGAACATATAATGTTTGTCCTTCTCCGATTGACTTACTTCACTCAGCATAATACCCTCCAGTTCCATCCACTTCGAAGCAAATGGTGGGTATTTGTCGTTTCTAATAGCTGAGTAATATTCCATTGTATACATAAACCACATCTTCTTTATCCATTCATCTTTCGTTGGACACCGAGGCTCCTTCCACAGTTTGGCTATCGTGGCCATTGCTGCTAGAAACATCGGGGTGCAGGTGTCCCGGCGTTTCATTGCATTTGTATCTTTGGGGTAAATCCCCAACAGTGCAATTGCTGGGTCGTAGGGCAGGTATATTTTTAACTGTTTGAGGAACCTCCACACAGTTTTCCAGAGTGGCTGCACCAGTTCACATTCCCACCAACAGTGCAAGAGGGTTCCCTTTTCTCCCCATCCTCGCCAACATTTGTGGTTTCCTGCCTTGTTAATTTTCCCCATTCTCACTGGTGTGAGGTGGTATCTCATTGTAGTTTTGATTTGTATTTCCCTGACGGCAAGTGATGCAGAGCATTTTCTCATATGAATGTTGGCCATGTCTATGTCTTCCTCTGTGAGATTTCTCTTCATGTCTTTTGCCCATTTCATGATTGGATTGTTTGTTTCTTTGGTGTTGAGTTTAATAAGTTCTTTATAGATCTTGGAAACTAGCCCTTTATCTGATATGTCATTTGCAAATATCTTCTCCCATTCTGTAGGTTGTCTTTGAGTTTTGTTGACTGTATCCTTTGCTGTGCAAAAGCTTCTTATCTTGATGAAGTCCCAATAGTTCATTTTTGCTTTTGTTTCTTTTGCCTTCGTGGATGTATCTTGCAAGAAGTTACTATGGCCGAGTTCAAAAAGGGTGTTGCCTGTGTTCTTCTCTAGGATTTTGATGGAATCTTGTCTCACATTTAGATCTTTCATCCATTTTGAGTTTATCTTTGTGTATGGTGCAAGAGAGTGGTCTAGTTTCATTCTTCTGCATGTGGATGTCCAATTTTCCCAGCACCATTTATTGAAGAGACTGTCTTTCTTCCAATGGATAGTCTTTCCTCCTTTATCGAATATTAGTTGCCCATAAAGTTCAGGGTCCACTTCTGGATTCTCTATTCTGTTCCACTGATCTATGTGTCTGTTTTTGTGCCAGTACCACACTGTCTTGATGACCACAGCTTTGTAGTACAACCTGAAATCTGGCATTGTGATGCCCCCAGATATGGTTTTCTTTTTTAAAATTCCCCTGGCTATTCGGGGTCTTTTCTGATTCCACACAAATCTTAAAATAATTTGTTCTAACTCTCTGAAGAAAGTCCATGGTATTTTGATAGGGATTGCATTAAACATGTAAATTGCCCTGGGTAACATTGACATTTTCACAATATTAATTCTGCCAATCCATGAGCATGGAATATTTTTCCATCTCTTTGTGTCTTCCTCAATTTCTTTCAGAAGTGTTCTATAGTTTTGAGGGTATAGATCCTTTACATCTTTGGTGAGGTTTATTCCTAGGTATCTTATGCTTTTGGGTGCAATTGTAAATGGGATTGACTCCTTAATTTCTCTTTCTTCAGTCTCATTGTTAGTGTATAGAAATGCCACTGACTTCTGGGCATTGATTTTGTATCCTGCCACGCTACCAAATTGCTGTATGAGTTCTAGCAATCTTGGGGTGGAGACTTTTGGGTTTTCTATGTAGAGTATCATGTCATCGGCGAAGAGGGAGAGTTTGACTTCTTCTTTGCCAATTTGAATGCCTTTAATGTCTTTTTGTTGTCTGAATGTACTATGTTGAATAGCAGTGGTGAGAGTGGACATCCCTGTCTTGTTCCTGATCTTAGGGGAAAGGCTCCCAGTGCTTCCCCATTGAGAATGATATTTGCTGTGGGCTTTTCATAGATGGCTTTTAAGATGTCGAGGAATGTTCCCTCTATCCCTACACTCTGAAGAGTTTTGATCAGGAATGGATGCTGTATTTTGTCAAATGCTTTCTCTGCATCCAATGAGAGGATCATATGGTTCTTGGTTTTTCTCTTGCTGATATGATGAATCACATTGATTGTTTTACGGGTGTTGAACCAGCCTTGTGTCCCAGGGATAAATCCTACTTGGTCATGGTGAATAATTTTCTTAATGTACTGTTGGATCCTATTGGCCAGTATCTTGTTGAGAATTTTTGCATCCATGTTCATCAGGGATATTGGTCTGTAATTCTCCTTTTTGGCGGGGTCTTTGTCTGGCTTTGGAATTAAGGTGATGCTGGCTTCATAGAACGAATTTGGAAGTACTCCATCTCTTTCTATCTTTCCAAACAGCTTTAGGAGAATAGGTATGATTTCTTCTTTAAACGTTTGATAAAATTCTCCTGGGAAGCCATCTGGCCCTGGACTCTTGTGTCTTGGGAGGTTTTTGATGACTGCTTCAATTTCCTCCCTGGTTATTGGCCTGTTCAGGTTTTCTATTTCTTCCTGTTCCAGTTTTGGTAGTTTGTGGCTTTCCAGGAATGCGTCCATTTCTTCTAGATTGCCTAATTTATTGGCGTATAGCTGTTCATAATATGTTTTTAAAATCGTTTGTATTTCCTTGGTGTTGGTAGTGATCTCTCCTTTCTCATTCATGATTTTATTAATTTGAGTCTTCTCTCTCTTCTTTTTAATAAGGCTGGCTAATGGTTTATCTATCTTATTAATTCTTTCAAAGAACCAACTCCTGGTTCTGTTGATCTGTTCCACAGTTCTTCTGGTCTCGATTTCGTTGAGTTCTGCTCGAATATTTATTAACTCCCTTCTTCTCTTGGGTGTAGGATCTATTTGCTGTTTTTTCTCCAGCTCCTTTATGTGTAAGGTTAGCTTTTGTATTTGAGTTCTTTCCAGTTTTTGAATGGATGCTTGTATTGCGATGTATTTCCCCCTTACGACTGCTTTTGCTGCATCCCAAAGATTTTGAACGGTTGTATCTTCATTCTCATTAGTTTCCATGAATCTTTTTAATTCTTCCTTAATTTCCTGGTTGACCCTTTTATCTTTTAGCAGGATGGTCCTTAACCTCCATGTGTTTGAGGTCCTTCCAAACTTCTTGTTGTGATTTAGTTCTAATTTCAAGGCATTATGGTCTGAGAATATGCAGGGGACAATCCCAATCTTTTGGTATCGGTTCAGACCCGATTTGTGACCCAATATGTGGTCTATTCTGGAGAAAGTTCCATGTGCGCTTGAGAAGAATGTGTATTCAGTTGAGTTTGGATGTAAAGTTCTGTAGATATCTGTGAAATCCATCTGGTCCAGTGTATCATTTAAAGCTCTCGTTTCTTTGGAGATGTTTTGCTTAGAAGACCTATCGAGTATAGAAAGAGCTAGATTGAAGTCACCAAGTATAAGTGTATTATTATCTAAGTATTTCTTCACTTTGGTTAATAATTGATTTATATATTTGGCAGCTCCCACATTCGGAGCATATATATTGAGGATTGTTAAGTCCTCTTGTTGGATAGATCCTTTAAGTATGATATAGTGTCCCTCTTCATCTCTCACTACAGTCTTTGGGGTAAATTTTAGTTTATCTGATATAAGGATGGCTACCCCTGCTTTCTTTTGGGGACCATTCGAATGGTAAATGGTTCTCCAACCTTTTATTTTCAGGCTGTAGGTGTCCTTCTGTCTAAAATGAGTCTCTTGTAGACAGCAAATAGATGGGTCCTGCTTTTTTATCCAGTCTGAAACCCTGCGCCTTTTGATGGGGTCATTAAGCCCGTTCACATTCAGAGTTACTATTGAGAGATATGAGTTTAGTGTCATCATGATATCTATTCAGTCTTTGTTTTTGTGGACTGTTCCACTGAACTTCTTCTTAAAGGGGAATTTTAAGAGTCCCCCTTAAAATTTCTTGCAGAGCTGGTTTGGAGGTCACATATTCTTTTAGTTGCTGCCTGTCTTGGAAGCTCTTTATCTCTCCTTCCATTTTGAATGAGAGCCTTGCTGGACAAAGTATTCTTGGTTGCATGTTCTTCTCATTTAGGACCCTGAATGTATCCTGCCAGCCCTTTCTGGCCTGCCAGGTCTCTGTGGAGAGGTCTGCTCTTACCCTAATACTCCTCCCCATAAAAGTCAGGGATTTCTTGTCTCTTGCTGCTTTAAGGATCTTCTCTTTATCTTTGGAATTTGCAAGCTTCACAATTAAATGTCGAGGTGTTGAACGGTTTTTATTGATTTTAGGGGGGGATCTCTCTATTTCCTGGATCTGAATGCCTGTTTCCCTTCCCAGATTAGGAAAGTTTTCAGCTAGGATTTGTTCAAATACATATTCTGGCCCTCTGTCCCTTTCGGCGCCCTCGGGAACCCCAATTAAACGTAGGTTTTTCTTCCTCAGGCTGTCGTTTATTTCCCTTAAACTATCTTCATGGTCTTTTAATTGTTTGTCTCTTTTTTCCTCAGTTTCCCTCTTTGCTATCAACTTGTCTTCTAGGTCACTCACTCGTTCTTCCACCTCGTTAACCCTCGTCGTTAGGACTTCTAGTTTGGATTGCATCTCATTCAATTGATTTTTAATTTCTGCCTGATTAGCTCTAAATTTTGCAGTCATGAAGTCTCTTGAGTCCTTTATACTTTTTTCTAGAGCCACCAGTAGCTGTATAATAGTGCTTCTGAATTGGCTTTCTGACATTGAATTGTAATCCAGATTTTGTAACTCTGTGGGAGAGAGGACTGTTTCTGATTCTTTCTTTTGAGGTGAGGTTTTCCTTCTAGTCATTTTGCTCAGTGCAGAGTGGCCAAAAGCAAGTTGTTTTGGGAAAAAGAGAAAAAGAGAGGAGAGAAAGAAGGAAAGAAAAGAGAAAGAGAAAAAAAAAGGGAAGAAAAAGGAAAAAAAACGAAAAAAAAAAAAAGAAGAAGAAAAGAGAAAGAAAAAGAAAGGAGAAAAAAACGGGGTGGGGGAAGGAAACAAATCAAAAAGCAAAACAAAACAAAAACAAACAAACAAAAAAAGAACCACCGGGGAGTATCTTCTGATTCTGTGTTCTTTAAGTCCCTTGGCTTCTCCTGGAAGTTGTCCGTCTAGCTGGTGTTCTGGGGGAGGGGCCTGTTGTGTTGATTTTCAGGTGTTAGCAGTTGGGGGAGCTGCTGTGCCCCTGCCTGGTGCAGGGCTCGGTGGGGGTTGTTTACCCCGTGAGGCCGCAGGAGGAACAGCCCCAGTGGCGGGGCAGCTCTGGAAACCTGGATTCAACCCCCGCAGGAACTCCGGAGCTCTCCGTCTGCAGGGCCTGGAGGCTCCGGGGCGGGGCCGCTGATCTGCTCAGCTGGGGCGGGAGCGTCCTTGCTGTCCTGGGCCCTCCCGGCCTCTGCCTGTCCCGGGGGAGGCCGGATCCTGGGCTGTGTCCCGGCGCCCTGTGCTCCGGGGCCTGCGCTGGTGGATTCTCGCTCCCGCCCCGCAGCCCCATCCGCGGAGCTGCCGCCCAAGCCCCTCCGAGCTGCTCCTGGAGCCGCGCAGCCCCCTCCGCACGGAGCCTCTTCCTCTGCCCGAGCCCCTCCGAGCTGCTCCCGGGGCCGCGCAGCCCCCTCCGTGGAGCCGCCGCCCGAGCCCCTTCAGCTGCTCCGGGTCCCGCCGGGTCCCGCCGTGCGCGCTGCAGCCCTTAGGGAGCTCGGCGCCCTCTCCTGGGCGCGCAGTTGCTGTTACTGTCCCAGGGAGCCCGAGGGCATCCCCGCCCTCCCGGGTCCTGCTCCACCTCCCCGCGAGCCCCTTTCCGCCCGGGAAGGTCGGTGCAGCTCCTGCGTCTCCGGGACGGGGCTCTCCTGTCCTGGGGACACTCGCCCCGGCCTCAGCCCGGCTCCTCGCGGGCCCCTCCCCCTTGGAGGCCTTTTGTGTCTTTATTTCTTTTTCCCCGTCTTCCTACCTTGATAGAAGCGCGAACTCTTCTCACTGTAGCATTCCAGCTGGTCTCTCTTTAAATCTCAGGCCGAATTCATAGATTTTCAGGATAATTTGAAGGTTTTCTAGGTAGTTTGGTGGAGACAGGTGATTTGGAGACCCTACTCTTCCGCCATCTTGCTCTTCTCTTATATATCTATTTCTTATGAATTATTTGAATCACAGATTTAAGCAAAGATATTGATATAACATGTAGCTTTAACAAATTTCTAACATTTTGCCACATTTATTTGATTCTTTTACTACAAAACTAGAGTGTTAGAGATAATAAAGACCCCTAAGCAATCACCTACACCTATTTATTTTATTGTAATATGATCATCACTATCATGAGCTCCATAGGTACCATTCCTGGGTATGTTTTAAAAATTATGTCCCTCATTTTTCATATTGGGCATACAATTTTTTAAATGTTTTTACTTGATATAAATGGAATCCTTATAAACTTATTATTATATTTTTTTACTCACTTTATGTCTTAATGACTTATCTGTTTAATATGTGCTGCTTTGGTTCATTTTTTATTGTGGTTGAAACCATGTAACATTTTAAGCATTTTTAAGTTACAGTAGTGTTAAATATGTACACCTTGTTTTGCAACATATTTCTAAAACGTTTTATCTTGCAAAACTAAAACTCTATCCCTATTTATAAAATACTCAACTTTCTACCTCTTGTTAGCTCCTAGCAATCACCATCCGCCTTCTGTTTCTAAGAGTTTGACTACTTTAGAATTCTTTAAAAAATTTTTTTTATTGCAGTTCAATTTGCCAACATATAGCATAACACCCAGGGCTCATCCCGCCAAGTGCACCCCTCAGTGCCCATCACCCAGTCACCACAACCCCCCGCCCACCTCCCCTTCCACTAACCCTTGTTCATTTCCCATTCTCATTTACTTTCCTTTCCCCTTTATTCCCTTTCAGTATTTTTTATATTCCCTAAATGACACCATAAAATGTTTGTCCTTCTCCAAATGACTTATTTCACTCAGCAATAATACCCTCTAGGACCCTCCACGATGAAGCAAATAGTGGGTATTTGTCGTTGTCTAATGGCTGAGTAATATTCCATTGTATGCATATACCCCATCTTCTTTATCCATTCAACTTCGATGGACACTGAGGGTCCTTCCACAGTTTGGCTTTGTGGACATTGCTGCTAGAAACATCGGGGTGCAGGTGTCCCAGCATTTCACTGCATCTGCATCTTTGGGGTAAATCCCCAGCAGTACAATTGCTAGGTCTAGGGCAGATCTATTTTTAACTCTTTGAGGAACCTCCACACAGTTTTCCAGAGTGGCTGCACCAGTTCACATTCCCACCAACAGTACAAGAGGGTTCCCTTTCTCCGCATCCTCTCCAACATTTGCTGTTTCCTACCTTGTTAATTTTCCCCATTCTCATTGGTGTGAGGTGGTATATTATTGTAGTTTTGATTTGTATTTCCCTGATGGCCAGTGATGCAGAGCATTTTCTCATGTGCTTGTTGGCCATGTGTATGTGTTCCGCTGTGAGATTTCTCTTCACATCTTTTGCCCATTTAATGATTGGACTGTTTGTTTCTTGGCTGTTGAGTTTAATAATTTTTTTATCGGTCTTGGATACTAGCCCTTAATCTGATATGTCATTTGCAAATATCCTCTCCCATTCTGTAGGTTGTCTTTTAGTTTTGTTGACTGTCTCTTTTGCTGTGAATAAGTTTTTTATCTTGATGACGTCCCAATAATTCATTTTTGCTTTTGTTTCTCTTGCCTTCATGGATGTATCTTGCAAGAAATTACTGTGGCCAAGTTGAAAAAGGGTGTTGCCTGTGTTCTTCTCTAGGATTTTCATGGATTCTTGTCTCACATTTAGATCTTTCATCCATTTTGAGTTTATCTTTGTGTCTGGTGCAAGAGAGTGGTCTAGTTTCATTCTTCTGCACATGAATGTCCAATTTTCCCAGCACCATTTATTGAAGAGACGGTCCTTTTTCCAATGGATAGTCTTTCCTGCTTTGTCGAATATTAGTTGACCATAAAGTTGAGGGTCCACTTCTGGATTCTCTATTCTGTTCCACTGATCTATGTATCTGTTTTTTTTTGTGCCAGTACCACACTGTTTTGATGACCACACAGCTTTGTAGTACAACCTGAAACCTGGCATTGCTATGCCCCCGGCTCTGGTTTTCTTTTTTAACATTCCCCTGGATAGATAGGGTCTTTTCTGATTCCACACAAATCTGAAGATGATTTGTTCCAACTCTCTGATGAAAGTCTATGGTATTTTGATAGGGATTGCATTAAATGTGTAAATTGGGAGGAGGGGCAAGATGGCAGAAGAGTAGGGTCCCCAAATCACCTGTCCCCACCAAATTACCTAGATAACCTTCAAATCATCCTGAAAATCTACGAATTTGGCCTGAGATTTAAAGAGAGAACAGCTGAAATTCTACAGTGAGAAGAGTTCGCGCTTCTATCAAGGTAGGAAGACCGGGAAAAAGAAAGAAACAAAAGGCCTCCAAGGGGGAGGGGCCCAGCGAGGAGCTGGGCTGAGACCGGGGCGAGTGTCCCCAGGACAGGAGAGCCCCGTCCCGGAGACACAGGAGCTGCACCGACCTTCCCGGGCGGAAAGGGGCTCGCGGGGAGGTGGAGCAGGACCCGGGAGGGCAGGGATGCCCTCGGGCTCCCGGGGACACTAACAGACACCTGCGCCCCGGGAGATGCGCCGAGCTCCCTAAGGGCTGCAGCGCGCACGGCGGGACCTGGAGTAGCTCGGGGGGGCTCGGGGCGGCTCCACGGAGGGGGCTGCGGAGCGGGAGCAGCTCGGAGGGCTCGGGGGTGGCTCCGCGGAGGGGGCTGCGGGGCGGGAGCAGCTCGGGGGGGGGAGCTCGGGGGCGGCTCCGCGGAGGGGGCTGCGGGGCGGGAGCAGCTCGGGGGGCTCGGGGGCGGCTCCGCGGAGGGGGCTGCGGGGCGGAAGCAGCTCGGGGGCTCGGGGGCGGATCCGCGGAGGGGACTGCGGGGCGGGAGCGCGAATCCACCAGCGCAGGCCCCGGAGCACAGGGCGCCGGGACACAGCCCAGGATCCGGCCTCCCCTGGGACAGGCAGAGGTCGGGAGGGCCCAGGACAGCGAGGACGCTCCTGCCCCAGCTGAGCAGATCAGCGGCCCCGCCCCGGAGCCTCCAGGCCCTGCAGACCGAGAGCTCCATGGTGACTGCGGGGGCTGACTCCAGGGCTGCAGAGCTGGCCCCGCCACTGCGGTTGTTCCTCCTGGGGCCTCACGGGGTAAACAACCCCCACTGAGCCCTGCACCAGGCAGGGGCAGAGCAGCTCCCCCAAGTGCTAACACCTGAGAATCAGCACAACAGGCCCCTCCCCCAGAAGAGCAGCTAGACGGACCAGTTCCAGGGGAAGTCAAGGGACTTAAAGTACACAGAATCAGAAGATACTCCCCAATGTGTTTTTTTTCTTTTTGATTTCTGTTTGCTTCCCCCACCCTTTTTTTCACCTTTCTTTCTTTTTCTTTGTATTTTTCTTCTTTTTTCCTTTCTCTTTGTCTTTTTCTTCTTTTTTCCTTTTTTTCTTCCTTTTTTCTTTCATCTTTTTCTCTTTTCTTTCCTTCTCTCTCTCTCTTTTTCTCCTTTTCCCAAGACAACTTATTTTTGGCCACTCTGCACTGAGCAAAATGACTAGAAGGAAAACCTCACTCAAAAGAAAGAATCAGAAACAGTGCTCTCTCCCACAGAGTTACAAAATCTGGATTACAATTCAATGTCAGAAAGCCAGTTCAGAAGCACTATTATACAGCTACTGGTGGCTCTAGAAAAAAGCATCAAGGACTCAAGAGACTTCATGACTGCAGAATTTAGATCCAATCAGGCAGAAATTAAAAATCAATTGAATGAGATGCAATCCAAACGAGAAGTCCTAACCACGAGAGTTAACGAGGTGGAAGAACGAGTGAGTGACATAGAAGACAAGTTGATGGCAAAGAGGGAAACTGAGGAAAAAAGAGACAGACAATTAAAAGACCATGAAGACAGATTAAGGGAAATAAACGACAGCCTGAGGAAGAAAAACCTACGTTTAATTGGGGTTCCCGAGGGCGCCGAAAGGGCCAGAGGGCCAGAATATGTATTTGAACAAATCCTAGCTGAAAACTTTCCTAATATGGGAAGGGAAACAGGCATTCAGATCCAGGAAATAGAGAGATCCCCCCTAAAATCAATATTCCGTTCAACACCTCGACATTTAATAGTGAAGCTTGCAAATTCCAAAGATAAAGAGAAGATCCTTAAAGCAGCAAGAGACAAGAAATCCCTGAATTTTATGGGGAGGAATATTAGGGTAACAGCAGACCTCTCCACAGAGACCTGGCAGGCCAGAAAGGGCTGGTAGGATATACTCAGGGTCCTAAGTGAGAAGAACATGCAGCCAAGAATACTATATCCAGCAAAGCTCTCATTCAAAATGGAAGGAGAGATAAAGAGCTTCCAAGACAGGCAGGAACTGAAAGAATATGTGACCTCCAAACCAGCTCTGCAAGAAATTTTAAGGGGGACTCTTAAAATTCCCCTTTAAGAAGAAGTTCAGTGCAACAATTCACAAAAACAAGGTCTGAATAGATATCATGATGACACTAAACTCATATCTGTCAATAGTAACTCTGAACATGAACGGACTTAATGACCTCATAAAAAGGCGGAGGGTATCAGACTGGATAAAAAAGCAGGACCCATCTATTTGCTGTCTACAAGAGACTCATTTTAGACAGACGGACACCTACAACCTGAAAATAAAAGGTTGGAGAACCATTTACCATTCAAATGGTCCTCAAAAGAAAGCAGGGGTAGCCATCCTTATATCAGATAAACTAAAATTTACCGCGAAGACTGTAGTGAGAGATGAAGAGGGACACTATATCATACTTAAAGGATCTATCCAACAAGAGGACTTAACAATCCTCAATAAATATGCCCCAAATGTGGGAGCTGCCAAATATTTAAACCAATTAATAACCAAAGTGAAGAAATACTTAGATAATAATACACTTATACTTGGTAACTTCAATCTAGCTCTTTCTACCCTCGATAGGTCTTCTAAGCACAACATCTCAAAAGAAATGAGAGCTTTAAACGATACACTGGACCAGATGGATATCACAGATATCTAGAGAACTTTACATCCAAACTCAACTGAATACACATTCTTCTCAAGTGCACATGGAACTTTCTCCAGAATAGACCACATACAGGGTCAAAAATCGGGTCTGAACAGATACCAAAAGATTGGGATCATCCCCTGCATATTCTCAGACCATAATGCCTTGAAATTAGAACTAAATCACAACAAGAAGTTTGGAAGGACCTCAAACATGTGGAGGTTAAGGACCATACTGCTAAAAGATGAAAGGGTCAACCAGGAAATTAAGGGAGTTAAAAAGATTCATGGAAACTATGAGAATGAAGATACAACCGTTCAAAATCTTTGGGATGCAGCAAAAGCAGTCCTGAGGGGGAAATACATCGCAATACAAGCATCCATTCAAAAACTGGAAAGAACTCAAACAAAAGCTAATCTTACACATAAAGGAGCTAGAGAAAAAATAGCAGATGGACCCCACGCCCAGCAGAAGAGAGTTAATTAAGATTCGAGCAGAACTCAACGAAATCGAGACCAGAAGAACTGTGGAACAGGTCAACAGAACCAGGAGTTGGTTCTTTGAAAGAATTAATAAGATAGATAAACCATTAGTCAGCCTTATTAAAAAGAAGAGAGAGGAGACTCAAATTAATAAAATCATGAGTGAGAAAGGAGAGATCACTACCAACACCAAGGAAATACAAACGATTTTAGAAACATACTATGAACAGCTATAGGCCAATAAATTAGGCAATCTAGAAGAAATGGACGCATTCCTGGAAAGCCACAAACTACCAAAACTGGAACAGGAAGAAATAGAAAACCTGAACAGGCGAATAACCAGGGAGGAAATAGAAGCAGTCATCAAAAACCTCCCAAGAAACAAAAGTCCAGGGCCAGATGGCTTCCCAGGGGAATTCTATCAAACGTTTAAAGAAGAAACCATACCTATTCTACTAAAGCTGTTTGGAAAGATAGAAACAGATGGAGTACTTCCAAATTCATTCTATGAGGCCAGCATCACCCAAATTCCAAAACCAGACAAAGACCCCACCAAAAAGGAGAATTACAGACCAATATCCCTGATGAACATGGATGCAAAAATTCTCAACAAGATACTAGCCAATAGGATCCAACAGCACATTAAGAAAATTATTCACCATGACCAAGTAGGATTTATTCCCGGGACACAAGGCTGGTTCAACACTCATAAAACAAGTAATGTGATTCATCATATCAGCAAGAGAAAAACCAAGAACCATATGGTCCTCTCATTAGATGCAGAGAAAGCATTTGACAAAATACAGCATCCATTCCTGATCAAAACTCTTCAGAGTGTAGGGATAGAGGGAACATTCCTCGACATCTTAAAAGCCATCTATGAAAAGCCCACAGCAAATATCATTCTCAATGGGGAAGCACTGGGAGCCTTTCCCCTAAGATCAGGAACAAGACAGGGATGTCCACTCTCACCACTGCTATTCAACATAGTACTGGAAGTCCTAGCCTCAGTAATCAGACAACAAAAAGGCATTAAAGGCATTCAAATTGGCAAAGAAGAAGTCAAACTCTCCCTCTTCGCTGATGACATGATACGTTACATAGAAAACCCAAAAGTCTCCACCCCAAGATTGCTAGAACTCATACAGCAATTTGGTAGCGTGGCAGGATACAAAATCAATGCCCAGAAATCAATGGCATTTCTATACACTAACAATGAGACTGAAGAAAGAGAAATTAAGGAGTCCATCCCATTTACAATTGCACCCAAAAGCATAAGATACCTAGGAATAAACCTCACCAAAGAGGTAAAGGATCTATACCCTAAAAACTATAGAACACTTCTGTAAGAAATTGAGGAAGACACAAAGAGATGGAAAAATATTCCATGCTCATGGATTGGCAGAATTAATATTGTGAAAATGTCAATGTCACCCAGGGCAATTTACATGTTTAATGCAATCCCTATCAAAATACCATGGACTTTATTCAGAGAGTTAGAACAAATTATTTTAAGATTTGTGTGGAATCAGAAAAGACCCCGAATAGCCAGGGGAATTTTAAAAAAGAAAACCATATCTGGGGGCATTACAGTGCCAGATTTCAGGTTGTACTACAAAGCTGTGGTCATCAAGACAGTGTGGTACTGGCACAAAAACAGACACATAGATAAATGGAACAGAATAGAGAACCCAGAAGTGGACCCTGAACTTTCTGGCCAACTAATATTCGATAAAGGAGGAAAGACTATCCATTGGAAGAAAGGCAGTCTCTTCAATAAATGGTGCTGGGAAAATTGGACATCCACATGCAGAAGAATGAAACTAGACCACTCTCTTGCACCAGACACAAAGATAAACTCAAAATGGATGAAAGATCTAAATGTGAGGCAAGATTCCATCAAAATCCTAGAGGAGAACACAGGCAACACCCTTTTTGAACTTGGCCACAGTAACTTCTTGCAAGATACATCCACGAAGGCAAAAGAAAAAAAAGCAATAATGAACTATTGGGACTTCATCAACATAAGAAGCTTTTGCACAGCAAAGGATACAGTCAACAAGCTTAAAAGACAAACTACAGAATGGGAGAAGATATTTGCAAATGACGTATCAGATAAAGGGCTAGTTTCCAAGATCTATAAAGAACTTATTAAACTCAACACCAAAGAAACAAACAATCCAATCATGAAATGGGCAAAAGACATGAAGAGAAATCTCACAGAGGAAGACATAGACATGGTCAACAAGCACATGAGAAAATGCTCTGCATCACTTGCCATCAGGGAAATACAAATCAAAACCACAATGAGATCCCACCTCACACTAGTGAGAATGGGGAGAATTAACAAGGAAGGAAACCACAAATGTTGGAGAGGCTGCGGAGAAAAGGGAACCCTCTTACACTGTTGGTGGGAATGAGAACTGGTGCAGCCACTCTGGAAAACTGTGTGGAGATTCCTCAAAGACTTAAAAATAGATCTGCCCTACGACCCAGCAATTGCACTTTTGGGGATTTACCCCAAAGATTCAGATGCAATGAATCGCCGGGACACCTGCACCCCGATGTTTCTAGCAGCAATGTCCACAATAGCCAAACTGTGGAAGGAGCCTCGGTGTCCATCGAAAGATGAATGGATAAAGAAGATGTGGTTTATGTATACAAAGGAATATTCCTCAGCCATTAGAAACGACAAATACCCACCATTTGCTTCGAAGTGGATGGAACTGGAGGGTATTATGCTGAGTGAAGTAAGTCAATCAGAGAAGGACAAACAGTGTATGTTCTCATTCATTTGGGGAATATCAATAATAGTGAAAGGGAATATAAGGGAAGGGAGAAGAAATGTGTGGGAAATATCAGAAAGGGAGACAGAACATAATGACTCCTAACTCTGGGATACAAACTAGGGGTGGTGGAAGGTCGGGGGGTGGGGGTGAGTGGGTGACAGGCACTGAGGGGGACACTTGACGGGATGAGCACTGGGTGTTATTCTGTATGTTGGTAAATTGAACACCAATAAAAGTTATTTTATTAAAAAAAATAAACGTGTAAATTGCCCTGGGAGGCATTGATATTTTCATAACATTAATTCTGCTAATCCATGAGCATGGAATATTTTTCCATCTCTTTGTGTCTTCCTCAATTTCTTTCAGAAGTGTTCTGTAGATTTTAGGGTATAGGTCCTTTGCCTCTTTGGTTAGGTTCATTCCTAGGTACCTTATGCTTTTGGGTGCAATTTTAAATGGGATTGACTCCTTAATTTCTCTTTCTTCAGTCTCATTGTTAGTGTATAGAAATGCCATTGATTTCTGGGCATTGATTTTGTATCCTGCCACACTACCAAATTGCTGTATGAGTTCTAGCAATCTTGGGGTGGAGGCTTTTGGGTTTTCTATATATCCGTATCATGTCATTAGTGAAGAGGAAGAGTTTGACTTCTTCTTTGCCAATTTGAATGCCTTTTATTTCTTTTTGTAGCCTGATTGCCGAGGCTAGGACTTCTAGTAATACGTTGAACTGCAGTGGTGAGGGTGGGCATCCCTGTCTTATTCCTGATCTTAGGGGAAAGGCTCCCAGCGTTTCCCCATTGAGAATGATATTTGCTGTGGGCTTTTCGTAGATGGCTTTTAAGATGCTGAGGAATGTTCCCTCTAACCCTGCATTCTGAAGAGTTTTGATTAGGAATGGATGCTGTATTTTGTCAAATGCTTTCTGTGCATCTCTTGAGAGGATCATATGGTTCTTGTTTTTTCTCTTGTTGATATGATCAATCACATTAATTGTTTACGAGTGTTGAACCAGCCTTGCATCCTGGGGATAAATCCCACTTGGTCATGATGAATAATCTTCTTAATGTATTGGTGGATCCTATTGGCTAGTGCCTTGTTGAGAAGTTTTGCATCTGTGTTCATCAGGGATATTGGTCTATAATTCTCCTTTTTTGTGCAGTCTTTGTCTGGTTTTGGAATTTAGATGATGCTGGCCTCATAGAACCAGTTTGGAAGTATTCCATCCCTTTCTATTTTTCGGAACAGGTTTCGTAGAATAAGTATTGTGTCTTCCCTAAACGTTTGATAGAATTCCCCTGGGAAGCCATCTGGCCCTGGACTTTTGTGTCTTGGGAGGTTTTTGATGACTGCTTCAATTTCCTCCCTGGTTATTGGCCTGTTCAGGTTTTCTATTTCTTCCTGTTCCAGTTTTGGCAGTTTGAGGTTTTCCAGAAATGAGCCCATTTCTTCTAGATTGCCTAATTTATTGGCGTATAGCTGTTCATAATAAGTTTTTAAGATCGTTTGTTATCCTTGGTATTGATGGTGATCTCTCCTCTCTCATTCATGATTTTATTAATTTGAGTCTTTTCTTTCTTCTTTTTAATACGGCTGGCTAATGGTTCATCTATCTTTTAATTCTTTCAGTGAACCAACTCTTAGTTTTGTTGATTTGTTCCACAGTTATTCTGGTCTCTATTTCATTGAGTTCTTCTCGAATCTTTATTAATTGTCTTTCTGCTGGGTGTAGGATCTATTTTCTGTTTTTTCTCCAGCTTCTTTAGGCCTAAGGTTAGCTTTTGTATTTGAGTTCTTTCCAGTTGTTGGATGGATGCTTGTATGCGATGTATTTCCCCCTCAGGACTGCTTTTGCTGTGTCTCAAAGATTTTGAACAGTTGTATCTTCATTCTCATTAGTTTCCATGAATCTCTTTAATTCTTCCCTAATTTCCGGGTTGACTCTTTCATTTTTTATCAGAATGGTCCTTAAGCTCCAGGTGTTTGTAATCCTTCCAAACTTTTTGTGATTTAGTTCTAGTTTCAAAGCATTATGGTCTGAAAATATGCAGGGAGGATCCCAATCTTTTGGTATCGGTTAAGACCTGATTTTTGACCCAGTATGTGGTCTGTTCTGGAGAAAGTTCCATGTGCACTTGAGACGAATGTGTATTTAGTAGTGTTTGGATGTAAAGTTCTGTGAATATTTGTGAAATCCACTGGTCTAGTGTATCATAAAGCCCTTGTTTCTTTGGAGATGTTGTGCTTAGAAGATCTGTCAATTATTGAAAGCGCTGTGTTCAAGTCACCAAGTGTAAGTGTATTATTATCTAAGTATGTATTTACTTTGGTTCTTAATTGATTGGTATACTTGGCAGCTCCCACGTTCGGGGCATAAATATTCATGATTCTTAGGTCCTCTTGTTGGATAGATCCTTTAAGTATGATATAGTGTCCCTCTTCATCTCTTACTACAGTCTTTGGGATAAACTTTAATTTATCTGATATGAGGATGGCTACCCCTGCTTTCTTTTGAGAACAATTTGAATGGTAAATGGTTCTCCATCCTTATATTTTCAGGCTGTAGGTATGTTTCAGTCTAAAATGTGTCTGTTATAGACAGGAAATAGATGGGTCTTGTTTTTTTATCCAGTCTGAAACCCTGCGCCTTTTGATGGGGTCATTAAGCACATTCTTGTTCAGAGTCACTATTGAAAGATATGAATTTCGTGTCATCATAATACCTATTCAGTCCCTGTTTTTTGTGTATTGTTTCCTTGGGAATCCTCTTTCTTTTACAGAGTCCCCCTTACTATTTCTTGCAGAGCTGGTTTGGTGGTCACATTTCAGTTTCTGCCTCTCTTGGAAGCTCTTTATCTCTCCTTCTATTCTGAATGAGAGCCTTGCTGGATAAGTATTCTTGGCTGTATGTTCTTCTTGTTTAGGACCCTGAATATACCCTGCCAGCCCTTTCTGGCCTGCCAAGTCTCTGTGGAGAGGTCTGATGTTATACTAATACTTCTCCCCATAAAGATTAGGGATCTCTTGTTTCTTGCTGCTTTAAGGATCTTCTCTTTATCTTTGGAGTTTGCAAGTTTCACTATTAAATGTCTAGGGGTTGAACGATTTATATTGATTTTAGTGGGGGATCTCTCTATCTCCTGCATCTGAATGCCTGTTTCTCTTCCCAAGTTAGGGACTTTCTCAGCTATGGTTTATTCAAATAGACTTTCTGGTCCTCTGTCCCTTTTGGCGCCCTCTGTAACCCCAATTAGACGTAGATTTTTCCTTCTGAGTCTGTCATTTAATTCTCTTAACCTAACCTCATGATCTTTTAACTGTTTTTATCTTTTTTCCTCAGTTTCCCTCCTTGCCATCAACTTGTCTTCTATGTCAGTCACTTGTTCTTCTACCTTGTTAATGCTCGTCGTTAGGACCTCCAGTTTGGATTGCGTCTCATTTAATTGATTTTTCATTTCAGCCTGATTAGATCTAAATTCTGCAGTCACCAAGTCTCTTGAATCCTTTATGCTTTTTTCCAGAGCCACCAGTAGCTTTATTTTTGTGCTTCTGAATTCCTTTCTGACATTGAATTGTAATCCAAATTTTGTAACTCTGTGGCAGAGTGGACTGTTTCTGATTATTTCTTTTGTCGTGAGTTTTTCCTTCTAGTCATTTTGCTCAGTGCAGAGTAGCCTAAAACAAGTTGTACTGGAAAAAGGAGAAAAAGAGAATTTAAAAAGGGCGGGAAACAAATAGAAAACAAAAAAACAAGGAGGAGTATCCTCTGATTCTATATACTGTAAATCCCTCGACTTCCCCTGGAAGTTTCCAGTGCTGCTTGGTCAATAACTTGCTTTTCCCCTGTCCTTCTAACTGGTCTTCTGGGGGAGGAGGCTTGCTGTGCTGATTCTCAGGTGTGTGCACCTGGGGGAGCTGCCCAGCCCCCTTCCAGGTGCACGGCTCAGTGGGAGCTGTTTATCCTGTCAAGCCTCTGCTCAGTCCCAGATACAAGGTGACACCAGGAGGGACAATAACAGTGTGGGCGGCCAGCTGTTCAGCTCTAGAGTTAGCTCCTGCAGTAACTATTGCAGCTCTTAGTCGCAGGGGCCTGGATGCTCCGGGGGCCAGGGGTGCGGATCTGCACAGCTCAGGCCCGCCGGGCGGCAGAAGCGTCCCTGCTGTCCTGTGTCCTCCTGGCCTCTGCCTGATCCGGGGGGAGCGTCGGATCCTGGGCTGTGTCCCTCATTGCCCTGGGCTCCAGGGCCTGCACCTGGAATCGTGCTCCCGGGCCTCAGAGCCCTCTCCACACGGAGCCACCACCAGAGCCTCGCCGGGTGCGTGCTCCAGCCCTTTAGGGAGCTTGGCCCACAGTGTGTGGCGCGCTCTCCCCTGGGGCGCAGTTCCTCTGTTAGTGCCCCTGGGAGCCCGTGGACACCCCTGCCCCTCCTGGGATCCTGCCCGAGCTCCCTGTGAGCGCCTTTCCGAACGGGAAGGTTGGTAAAGTTCCTGCTTCTCCGGGCCTGGGCTTTCCTGTCCTGGGGGCTCCTGCCACCTGGCCTTAGCCCGGGTCCTCACGGGGGCCCGTCCCCTTGGATGCTTTTTTATTTCTTTCTCTTTTTTTCTGTCTTCCTACCTTAATAGAAGAGCAAACTCTTCTCGCTGTAGCATTCCAGCTGTTCTCTCTTTAAATCTCAGACAGAACTCGTAAGTTTTTTAGGATGATTTGAATTTATCTAGGTAAGTTGGTGGGGACAGGTGACTTGGGGACCCTACTCTTCCGCCATCTTGACTACTTTAGATTTCTAACACTGAACCATGCAGTATTTGTCATTTTGTGACTGGCTTATTTCACTTAACATAACGTCTCCAAACTTTAACCATATTGTAGTATGGAACAGGATTTTTTTTCTTTCTTAAGGCTGAATAGTAGTCTTGTAGGTGCATGCCACATTTTCTTCATCCATTCACCCATTGATGGATATTTAGGCTGCTTTTTCCTCTTGGCTATTGTGAATAATGCTGCAATGAACTTGAGTGTGCAAATATTTCCTCAAGATACTGTTTTCCATTTGTTTAGATATATACCCAGGAGCCAGATTGTTGTATAATATGGTAACTCTGTTTTTAATTTTTTTGAGAAACCTCCATACTTTTCCAGGGCTGCTGCACTATTTACATTCTTACTAACAGTTCAAAAGTTTCCAATTCTTCCCTATCTTACATATCTATTAGCACTTGTTATTTTCTGGATTTGTTTTTGCTGTTGTTGTTGTTTTGATAGTGTCCACTCTAGCATGTGTGAGGCAATACCTCATTGTGATTTTGATTTGCATTTCCCTGATAATGAGGGATGTTGGGCATTTTTTTCATATGCTTGTGGGATATTAATGTGTTTTTCGTGGATAAATGTCTATTCAAATCCTTTGCCCATTAAACTGTTTTTGTTATTAAATTGTAGTTCTTTATATATTCTGGATATTAACTCTGCTTACTTTATTTGAATATAGTTGTCACACAATGTTACCTTAGTTCCAGGTATACAATGTAGTGATTCAACAAGGCTATGTATTATGCTGTGCTCACCACAAGTGTACCTGCCACCTGTCTCCACACATCACTATCACCATTGACTATATTCCCCATGCTGTGCCTTCCATCCTGTGACTCACTCATTCCATCACTGAAGGCCTGTATCTCCCACTTCCCTTCACCCATCTTGCCCAACCCTCCAATACTCTTCGCTCTGGCAAACATTGGTTTGTTCCATGCATTTTTTTTTGTTCCATGCATTTTTAAACCTGATTCTGCTTTTTTGTTTGTTCATTTATTTTTCAATATTAACTCTTTATCAGATGTATAATTTGGAAATATTTTCTTCCATTCTATAGCTTGCCTTTTCACTATATATATGAACTGAAAATATCTTCACTCCTATATTAACACTTTGTGATGTTTATAAATACACAAAATTTGAAATAGTTATTTAATTTTTTTCCTTTAGGTTTGTGGTTTTGTCTCTATGTAATACATTTTTACAATTGATTGCCCAAAATATTCTGTGTTCTCTTTTTTATAATTTTAAACTTTTCTTTTATCAAATTTAGTTATTTAATCCAACTGGAAGTTAAATTTTGTATTGGTATCTGATAGGAGTCTAATTTATTATTGTGTGGATATAAACAGATATACAAAGACCAGCTACCAAATAGCTTTTCCCTAATGATTGAAATGTCACCTTTGTCATATCAAGAATCCATTGAATGCTTGGGTCTGTTTCTGGCCTCTGTCAATCCTTCCATTGGTCATTTTGTTTCTCAGTGAAACCTATACCATCTGAAACAGTTGTTATCAGTCATCATGAATCTGCCTTTTTAATTGCTCTACTTTAAATATATCCCAGTTCTTGTCAATTAACTCTTCCAGATGATTTTAGGATAAGTTGTCAAATTCTACCAAAAGAATTTTAGAATAGCAATTGAAATAAAAATTTATAGATTAATTTAGAAAGAATAAAAAAAATTTATGATTTTGATTATTCCAATTCATCAGTGTAACATATCTTTTTATTTTGGTACATTTTATTTTATAATATTTGGTGATATTTTGGTAGGTTGTATTGTATTTGGATGAAACCACCAGTATAATGATGAAGGGAAGGCATTTTTTCCCCTGAATTTATAGTGTTCATTTCTAAAATAATATTATGGACTCTACTCTCTTAAAATTAAGATATGTTTATTTAATTAATTTCCAATCTATTTAAAATCATAAATGATTGTTTAATTTGTAAAAATTTATGCACACTTTGAGATAATTGTATCTTTCTTCATTTAATCTGTTATACTGGTGGATTGACTTAATGTTGCCAACATTTCCTTGATTTTTTAGTTTCAACTCCAGTTTGTAATAATATGGCTTTTTTTTCACCTTTCATCTTTCCAAATTTAATTTACTAGTTGTTCTTATTTTTGTTGGTTTTAGAGTTGTTCATTGTATAACTTTCTTTTTCTATTGTCTAAGACAGTTTCAAATACACTAAGGAAACCTTATCTTTAGAAGTTGAGTATAAGCTTCTCCGCCTATCACCATCTTTTCTACACTGAAGACTTTTCACTTTTCAGGAAGGCTTCAACCTCATCCTCTGAGAGATGCCTTCCCTAGCCATCTCAACTTGAGTAGAACTCTCTGTTTTAGGACTTTAGAGCAGCCTAACTTTGTTTTGTAGTGGTTGTCTTGTCATAAATTATTTAATCAAATCTTGCATCTATCTATATTTCCCATTAGGACATAAAGGAATCATGAAGTCAAGGACTATCTCCACCTTATTCACTAGAATATTCTTAGTGTGTGCCCACCATAAGGTAGTTACTTAATAAACACTGCTTGACTAAGTGACTGATTTGACTGCAGGCATCACTGATTTACTTTGTCAGATACATAAGCTCATTCTTCTGTGTAATTTTCAAGAGAAATTATTAGCCAAAAATTTGAGAGACACTCTTCTTCATGACAGGACTTAATTAATTAATTGTTTCTATATTTTATGCAGGAAGAAAAGATTTAGAACACCAGATGACATATATCAGTCATTTCCCCCCATCTTTTCTATTGTAACCCTTTTGTAGCATTGAGATAAAAACAATACCTCAGTTTAATTGTACATTAGTCTATTTATTTTCATCTCTTCTTCCTGAATTAATTCTTGACTGCAATTCTCTCATTCTAAATGTATTTATGTCCCTTTAAATATGTGAATTTCTTTATGAAATGGCAGCTGTTATCTTATGAATCTATGTGCTTTAATTTACAAAAATGCCATTCTATTTTCTTTTCCCTGAGTACAATTCATATTGTTTCATAAAGAGAGCTCTTTACTTCAAAGAATTGCTATTATTCAATAGTGAAAATAAACTCAGTTTACTACCTATTCACCAAATGATGGACAGCTAAGCTGCTTATGATTTCCTATTATCATAAATGATTTCATAATTAATATATGCTCAACAGTTCTATGTAGCTTTAGAATTTCTCTAAGATAAATACCCAGAAGAGAAAAAAATGGATGATAAAACATTTACCCACATTATTTCACTAAATAGTACAGACTGCTTTCCAAAATGAATCGAATTCCAACTACAGAGCAAAATTCCCATTGCTCATGTACCCACTACAAAATTTAGCATAACTTGCCTCTCTAATTTTTTGTTTCCATAAAATAATATCTTGTTGCTTTACTATGCTTTTTTTTCTGATTATCAGGGAATTTGGTGCCCCTCTCATACCTATTAGCTATTCAAGCTTTTCTACCAATGACTCTAAGACTTGGCCCACTTAAAATAAGTTTCCTATGCTTTTTTTGGTGATTTGCATGCTGTACTTCTGCTCTGCTCAATACAGTAGCTAGTAACATATATGTCTATTTTTATTTTTTTAAGATTTTATTTATTTGTTCATGAAAGACACAGACAGAAAGGCGGGGACACAGGCAGAGGGAAAGCAGGCTCCCTGCAGGGAGCCTGATGGGACTCAATATCAGGATTCCAGGATCACGACCTGAGCCAAAGGTAGATTCTTAACCACTGAGCCACCCAGGTGTCCCCATATATGTTTGTTTAAATGCTAATTTGAATGTATGAAAATAAACAAAATTAAAATAAAAATGAAGACTCAGATTTGCCTTATTCAGGTGTTTAATAGCTGTATGTAAATAGTGGCTACCATATGGGACAAGACAGATATAAACCATTTTCATCATCATAGGAAGTTCTTTTGGGCAGCAGTGATATAGATACAAATCCTTGTCATTTTAATATATGACAAATACTGGGGCCCCTGGGGGGCTCAGTGGTTGAGTGTCTCCCTTCGGCTCAGGTCCTGATCCCAGAGTCCTGGGATTGAGTCCCACATCGGGCTCCCCACTTTGTGCTATGAAACTTCTTTGGTACATAGGTGCTGCATCCCATAAGGAGATTCAGCCCCACTGTCCCCCCAAAATCCAGAAGTGGGACAAAGAGAATGTATCCCAGTAGTACCAAGGCTGGTCTTGATAACTAGTGGCTCCCATCTCCCCTCTCAACTCTGCCTCCATGGTATGGAGATCTGCCCAGGTGGAGCACTGCAGACAAGAGGGGCATGGAAGCCCTGCCTGAGGAAGATAATTTATATGAAGAGCAACACAGAAAATCTATGTCCAGGGTCTATTTTTGGCAAAATTAAGGTTACAGTGGAAACATTTGTAATGACCCTACAAAAATAAAAATTATTTTAAAGGAGCACTATGAGAAGGTATATCCAACAAATTAGAACATTTATATGAAATGGACAAATGCCTGAAAATACATAATAAAGCATAGGAAATCCCGAGGCACCTGCATGACTCAATCAGTTAAATGTCTCTTTATCTCAGTTCAGGCTTTAATCTCAGGGTCATGAATTCACCTTGTGTTCAACTCCACTCTGGGCATGGAGTCTATTAAAAAAAATCTAAAAAGACATGAAAAATAGAGATACTGTTAGAATTTTTTTTAAACTTCCCAAAAGAAAACCCAGACTCTGATGGCTTCACTGATAAATTCTGCCAAATTTTTAGAGAAGTAAGACAAAAACAAAAAAAAAAAAAGAAAAAAAGAAGTAAGACCAATTCTTCAAAAACTCTTCCAGAAAATGGAGAAGTAGCATACAGTTCACAACTCATTCTGGAGTGCAATTTTACCTTGATATGAAAGACAGCACAAAATAAAAAAGCTACCGACCAACATTGTTCATTGATACAGACTGAACTATATACTACAGCTGAAAAACAAACACACTTAATCTTTTAAGAGTTTGTGAAGTTCTTTTTTTATGATTTTGTGAAGTTATTTTTTTATAATAAATTTATTTTTTATTGGTGTTCAATTTGCCAACATACAGAATAACACCCAGTGCTCATCCCATCAAGTGCCCCCCTCAGTGCCCGTCACACATTCACACCCACCCCCCACCCTCCTCCCCTTCTACCACCCCTAGTTCGTTTCCCAGAGTTAGGAGTCTTTATGTTCTGTCTCCCTTTCTGATATTTCCCACACATTTCTTCTCCCTTCCCTTATATTCCCCTTCACTATTATTTATATTCCCCAAATGAATGAGAACATACACTGTTTGTCCTTCTCCGATAGACTTACTTCACTCAGCATAATACCCTCCAGTTCTATCCACTTCGAAGCAAATGGTGGGTATTTGTCATTTCTAATGGCTGAGGAATATTCCACTGTATACATAAACCACATCTTCTTTATCCATTCATCTTTTGATGGACACCGAGGCTCCTTCCACAGTTTGGCTATTGTGGACATTGCTGCTAGAAACATTGGGGTGCAGGTGTCCCGGCATTTCATGGCATCGGAATCTTTTGGGTAAATCCCCAAAAGTGCAATTGCTGGGTCGTAGGACAGGTCTATTTTTAACTCTTTGAGGAACCTCCACACAGTTTTCCAGAGTGGCTGCACCAGTTCACATTCCCACCACAGTCTAGAGGGTTCCCCTTTCTCCACATCCTCTCCAACATTTGTGGTTTCCTGCCTTGTTAATTTTCCCCATTGTCACTGGTGTGAGGTGGTATCTCATTGTGGTTTTGATTTGTATTTCCCTGATGGCAAGTGATGCAGAGCATTTTCTCATGTGCTTGTTGGCCATGTCTATGTCTCCCTCTGTGAGATTTCTGTTCATGTCTTTTGCCCATTTCATGATTCGATTGTTTGTTTCTTTGGTGTTGAGTTTAAGAAGTTCTTTATAGATCATGGAAATTAGCCCTTTATCTATTACGTCATTTGCAAATATCTTCTCCCATTCTGTAGGTTGTCTTTGAGTTTTGTTGACTGTATCCTTTGTTGTACAAAGCTTCTTATCTTGATGAAGTCCCAATAGTTCATTTTTGCTTTTGTTTCTTTTGCCTTCGTGGATGTCTTGCAAGAAGTTACTTGGCTGAGTTCAAAAAGGCTGTTGCCTGTGTTCTCCTCTAGAGAACACCCTAGAATTCTCCTTTAGAATTGTGATGGAATCTTGACTCACATTTAGATCTTTCATCCATTTCAATGTTATCTTTGTGTATGGTGCAAGAGAATGGTATAGTTTCATTCTTCTGCATGTGGATGTCCAATTTTCCCAGCACCATTTATTGAAGAGACTGCCTTTCTTCCAAAGGATAGTCTTTCCTCCTTTATCGAATATTAGTTGACCATAAAGTTCAGGGTCCACTTCTGGGTTCTCTATTCTGTTCCATTCATCTATGTGTCTGTTTTTGTGCCAGTACCACACTGTCTTGATGACCACAGCTTTGTAGTACAACCTGAAATCTGGCATTGTGATGCCCCCAGATATGGTTTTCTTTTTAAAATTTCCCTGGCTATTTGGGGTCTTTTCTGATTCCACACAAATCTTAAAATAATTTGTTCTAACTCTCTGAAGAAAGTCCATGGTATTTTGATAGGGATTACATTAAATGTGTCAATTGCCCTGGGTAACATTGACATTTTCACAATATTAATTCTGCCAATCCATGAGCATGGAATATTTTTCCATCTCTTTGTGTCTTCCTCAAATTATTTCAGAAGTGTTCTATAGTTTTTAGGGTATAGATCCTTTACCTCTTTGGTTAGGTTTATTCCTAGGTATCTTATGCTTTTGGGTGCAATTGTAAATGGGATTGACTCCTTAATTTCTCGTTCTTCAGTCTCATTATTAGTGTATAGAAATGCCACTGATTTCTGGGCATTGATTTTGTATCCTGCCATGCTACCAAATTGCTGTATGAGTTCTAGCAATCTTGGGGTGGAGTCTTTTGGTTTTCCTATGTAGAGTATCATGTCATCGGCAAAGAGGGAGAGTTTGACTTCTTCTTTGCCAATTTGAATGCCTTTAATGTCTTTTTGTTGTCTGATTGCTGAGGCTAGGACTTCCAGTGCTCTGTTGAATAGCAGTGGTGAGAGTGGACATCCCTGTCTTGTTCCTGATCTTAGGGGAAAGGCTCCCAGTGCTTCCCCATTGAGAATGATATTTGCTGTGGGCTTTCATAGATGGCTTTTAAGATGTCGAGGAATGTTCCCTCTATCCCTACACTCTGAAGAGTTTTGATCAGGAATGGATGCTGTATTTTGTCAAATGCTTTCTCTGCATCTAATGAGAGGATCATATGGTTCTTGGTTTTTCTCTTGCTGATATGATGAATCACATTGATTGTTTTACGGGTGTTGAACCAGCCTTGTGTCCCGGGGATGAATCCTACTTGATCATGGTGAATAATTTTCTTAATGTGCTGTTGGATCCTATTGGCTAGTATCTTGTTGAGAAGTTTTGCATCTGTGTTCATCAGGGATATTGGTCTATAATTCTCCTTTTTGGTGGGGTCTTTGGTTTTGGAATTAAGGTGATGCTGGTCTCATAGAACGAATTTGGAAGTACTCCATCTCTTTCTATGTTTCCAAACAGCTTTAGTAGAACGTTCTTCAAACGTTTGATAGAATTCCCCTGGGAAACCATCTGGCCCTGGACTTTTGTGTCTTGGGAGGTTTTTGATGACTGCTTCAATTTCCTCCCTGATTATTGGCCTGTTCAGGTTTTCTATTTCTTCCTGTTCCAGTTTTGGTAGTTTGTGGCTTTCTAGGAATGCGTCCATTTCTTCTAGATTGCCTAATTTATTGGTGTATAGCTGTTCATAATATGTTTCTAAAATCGTTTGTATTTCCTTGGTGTTGGTAGTGATCTCTCCTTTCTCATTCATGATTTTATTAATTTGAGTCTCCTCTCTCTTCTATTTAATATGGTTGGCTAATGGTTTATCTATCTTATTAATTCTTTCAAGGAACCAACTCCTGGTTCTGTTGATCTGTTCCACAGTTCTGGTCTCGATTTCATTGAGTTCTGCTCGAATCTTAATTAACTCTCTTCTTCTGCTGTGTGTAGGATCTATTTGCTGTCTTTTCTCTAGCTCCTTTATGTGTAAGGTTAGCTTTTGTATTTGCGGTCTTTCCAGTTTTTGAATGGATGCTTGTATTGCGATGTATTTCCCCCTTAGGACTGCTTTTGCTGCATCCCAAAGATTTTGAACGGTTGTATCTTCATTCTCATTAGTTTCCATGAATCTTTTTAATTCTTCCTTAATTTCCTGGTTGACCCTTTCATCTTTTAGCAGGGTGGTCCTTAACCTCCACGTGTTTGAGGTCCTTCCAAAATTTTGTTGTGATTTAGTTCTAATTTCAAGGCATTAATGTCTGAGAATATGCAGGGGACGATCCCAATCTTTTGGTATCTGTTCAGACCCGGTTTGTGACCCAGTATCTGGTCTATTCTGGAGAAAGTTCCATGTGCACTTGAGAAGAATGTGTATTCAGTTGAGTTTGGATGTAAAGTTCTCTAGATATCTGTGGAATCCAGTACTTCATTTCAAGCTCTCGTTTCTTTGGAGATGTTGTGTTTAGAAGACCTATTGAGTTAGAAAGCGCTAGATTGAAGTCACCAAGTATAAGTGTATTATTATCTAAGTATTTCTTAACTTTGCTTGTTAATTGATATATTTGGCAGCTCCCACATTCGGGGCATATATTTTGAGGATTGTTAAGTCCTCTTGTTGGATAGATCCTTTAAGTATGATATAGTGTCCCTCTTCATCTCTCACTACAGTCTTCGGGGTAAATTTTAGTTTATCTGATATAAGGATGGCTACCCCTGCTTTCTTTTGACTACCATTTGAATGGTAAATGGTTCTGCAACCTTTTATTTTCAGGCTGTAGGTGTCCTTCTGTCTAAAATGAGTCTCTTGTAGACAGCAAATAGATGGGTCCTGCTTTTTTATCCAGTCTGATACCCTCCGCCTTTTGATGCGGTCATTAAGCCTGTTCACATTCAGAGTTACTATTGAATGATATGAATTTGTGTCATCATGATATGTATTCAGTCCTTGTTTTTGTGGATTGTTCCACTGAACTTCTTCTTAAAGGGGAATTTTAAGAGTCCCCCTTAAAATTTCTTGCAGAGCTGGTTTGGAGGTCACATATTCTTTCAGTTCCTGCCTATCTTGGAAGCTCTTTATCTCTCCTTCCATTTTGAATGAAAGCCTTGCTGGATAAAGTATTCTCGGTTGCATGTTCTTCTCACTTAAGACCCTGAATATATCCTGCCAGCCCTTTCTGGCCTGCCAGGTCTCTGTGAAGAGGTCTGCTGTTACCCTAATACTCCTTCCCATAAAAGTCAGGGATTTCTTGTCTCTTGCTGCTTTAAGGATTTTCTCTTTGCCTTTGGAATTTGCAAGCTTCACTATTAAATGTCGAGGTGTTGAACGGTTTTTATTGATTTTAGGGGGGGAATTTCTCTATTTCCTGGATCTGAATGCTTGTTTACCTTCCCAGATTAGGAAGGTTTTCAGCTATGATTTGTTCAAATACATATTCTGGCCCTCTGTCCCTTTCGGCGCCCTCAGGAACCCCAATTAAACGTAGGTTTTTCTTCCTCAGGCTGTCATTTATTTCCCTTAATCTACCCTCATGGTCTTTTAATTGTTTGTTTCTTTTTTCCTCAGTTTCCCTCTTTGCTATCAACTTGTCTTCTATGTCACTCACTCATTCTTCCACCTCGTTAACCCTGGTCGTTAGGACTTCTAGTTTGGATTGCATCTCATTCAATTGATTTTTAATTTCTGCGTGATTAATTCTAAATTCTGCAGTCATGAAGTCTCTTGAGTTCTTGATACTTTTTTCTAGAGCCACCAGTAGCTGTATAATAGTACTTCTGAATTGGCTTTCTGACATTGAATTGTAATCCAGATTTTGTAACTCTGTGGGAGAGAGGACTGTTTCTGATTCTTTCTTTTGAGGTGAGGTTTTCCTTCTAGTCATTTTGCTCAGTGCAGAGTGGCCAAAAACAAGTTGTTTTGGGAAAAGGAGAAAAAGAGAGGAGAGAAGGAAAGAAAAGAGAAAAAGAAAAAAGAAAACGGAAGAAAAAAAGAGAAGAAAAAGAGAAAGAAAAGATAGAAAGGAAAAAAAGGGTGGGGGAAGCAAACAGAAATCAAAAAGCAAAAGAAACAACCGAACAAAACAAACAAACAAAAAAACCCCAAACCAGCCAAACAAACAAATAATACGGGGGAGTATCTTCTGATTCTGTATACTTTAAGTCCCTTGACTTCCCTTGGAACTGGTCCGTCTAGCTGGTCTTCTGGGGGAGGGGCCTGTTGTGCTGATAATCAGGCTGCCTGGTGCAGGGCTCAGTGGGGGTTGTTCACCCAGTGAGGCCCCAGGAGGAACAACCGCTCTGGAGCCCTGGAGTCAGCCCCCGCAGTAACCACGGAGCTCTCCATCTGCAGGGCCTGGAGGCTCCGGGCGGGGCCACTGATCTGCTCAGCTCGGGGCAGGAGCGTCCTCTCTGTCCTGGGCCCTCCCGGCCTCTGCCTGTCCCGGGGGAGGCTGGATCCTGGGCTTGTCCCGGCGCCCTGTGCTCCCGCCCCGCAGCCCCCTCCGCGGAGCCGCCCCCCAGCACCCCCAGCTGCTCCCGCCCCGCAGCCCCCTCCGCGGAGGCGCCCCCGAGCCCCCCCAGCTGCTCCCGCCCCGCAGCCCCCTCCGCGGAGCCGCCCCCGAGCCCCCCGAGCTGCTCCGGGTCCCGCCGTGCGCGCTGCAGCCCTTAGGGAGCTCGGCGCATCTCCCGGGGCGCAGGTGTCTGTTAGTGTCCCCGGGAGCCCGAGGGCATCCCCGCCCTCCTGGGTCCTGCTCCACCTCCCCGCGAGCCCCTTTCCGCCCGGGAAGGTTGGTGCAGCTCCTGCGTCTCCGGGACGGGGCTCTCCTGTCCTGGGGACACTCGCCCCGGCCTCAGCCCGGCTCCTTTCGGGGCTCCTCCCCCATCGGAGGCCTTTTGTTTCTTTAATTCTTCCCCCCCCTCCCCCGCCCCGCCGTCTTCCTACCTTGATAGAAGCGCGAACTCCTCTCACTGTAGCGTTCCAGCTGGTCTCTCTTTAAATCTCAGGCTGAATTCGTAGATTTTCAGGACGATTTGAAGGTTATCTAGGTAATTTGGTGGAGACAGGTGATTTGGGGACCCTACACTGAGAAACACACTTTAAATATAGAGACACTGATAGGTTTAATATGTGAGGATGAAGGAGAAGAACAAAGTCAGAAGACTGAAACTACTCAACTTCAGACTTAGTGTAAAGCTGCAATAACCAAGACAAATATCAATGGAATGAAACAGAAGGTCCAGGAAAAGACATAAATTTAGGCAATTGATATTTGAAAGGACCAGAGGTAATGCAATGGAGCAAAGATAAGTCTTTTCAACAAGTGGTACTTGAGCAACTGGACATCCACATGTCAAAAATTGGGAGGGGGGGGAGGAATCTACATAGACCTTATACTTTTCTTAAAATTTAACTCAAAATGGATCACAGATGAGAAGTACAAAAATATGAATCTCCTAAAAAATAACATAGGAAAAAAATCTAGATGACCTTGTGTGTGGCAATGACTTTTAAATACAGCACCAAAGGCACAATCCATGAAAGAAATAACTGACAAGCTGAACTGCATGGAAAATGAGAACGTTTTCTCTGCAAATGACAATACCAAGAGAATGAAAAAACAAGTTACACTGGGAAATATATTTGCAAAAGACATATCTGATAAAGGGCTGCTATCCAGTATACTCAAATATCTCCTTAAAATCAACAACAAAGAAAAGAACCTGATAAAAAATAACAGCAAAACATCTGATCAAAAGTCTCACTAAAGAATATATACAGATGGCAAATAAGTAAAAAGATATTCAGCATCACATATAATCAAGGAGCTAAAAATTAAAACAAGATCCACTATAAACTTATTGGTGTTATTAAATCTAAAGCACTGATGACACCAAACACTAGCAGGGATATGGAGCAACAGGTACTCTAATCTTGATGGGAATGCAAAATGGTACAACCACTTTGGAAGGCAATTTGGCAGTTGCCTACAAAACTAAACAAACTAATTCCATTCAATCCAGCAATTGGGCTGCTTAGTATTTACCCAAATACATTGGAACAAAATCCTCTATACTCAGGTTCACAGCAGTGTTTCTCATAATTGCCCAAACTTGGAATCAACCAAGATCTTCTTCAGAAGGTAAATGCATAAATAAACTGTGGTACATCCAGACAATGATATGTTGCTCAGTGAGTGCTAAGAGGAAATAAACTATCCAGCTACAAAAAAAAAAAGGAAGACACTTAAATGCATATTACTGAGTGAAGAAAAAGTGTGAAAAGGGTAGATTTTGTAGGATTCCATCTGCCGTTCTAGAAAAGGCAAAACTGTGAAATCCATAAAATTAGTAGTTGCCAGGGGTTAGGAAAGAAGGAAAAGTAAATAGGCAGAGCACAGATGACTTCAGGCCAGTGAAACCATTCTGTATGATTCTACAATGGTGATCATTATAGAGTTGCCAAAACCTAAAGTATGTACAACACCAAAAGTGAACCCCAATGTAAACCATGGGCTTTGAGTAAGAGTGTGATGTGTCAGGGTGGGTTTACTGATTGGAAGGAATGTATCACTGTGGTATCGAATGTTGACCATGAGGGAGTTTGTGCATGTGGGGGCTCAGGAGGTATAAGGAAATTCTTTGTACATTCCACTCAATTTTGTCATAAATCTAAAACTACTCTAAAACTACTCTATAGAAATAATCTATTATTAAAGAAAAATTTAAAAATAAAAGGATGGAAATAATAAATGCCTATGAACATAAAACAAAATAAATCATCAGTGGTCATTTTAATATCAAAGTATATTTTCAGAGCAAAGATTACTATCACTGGTAAAGTATGTCATTTCATATTGAGAAAGAAATCAATCAGAAGATAGTAACAATTATTTATGTCCCTGATAATAGAGTTATAAAACATATGAAGCAGAAAATGATAGAGTTGGAAGGAGAGATAATTTTTAAAAATATAATCAGAGTATTGGAAGGGGAGGTCATTAGAGAGGACAAGACCACCAGTTGACCCATGAGCTGGACCTAGGTAATGGCTCCTCATAAGTTTCCCCTCAGTACTTATATGTTAAATGAAAAATAATGTAAAACTTCACTAATGTTTAATGCATAGCTGCTTTATATGTGATTTTTCTTGTCTCCTTGTTCTGATTTATAGAATATGCAAAAGTTAATCTTGACTAGGGCTTCCCCAAGAGATGTCCAATGGAAATTATTTTCATGATTCTTGTTCTTCCCAGAATACAGCATAAAACATATTCACCCAAGAGATTCCTTCTAGTAGTGAATATATGTCAGGCTGAGGGAAAGGGCTTCCCCAGATATTGTCTCCACCCAACTGTGGGTGTCGTCTCAAGCATACACCAGAAAAGAAGAGGAGAAAGCAATCTGGTCTTAGAGAAAATTTGTGTTTAGTAAGTTGTCTCACATTCTCTGTGACTGTCTTCTTTAAAATAATTCTTAAAATATCTGTATGTATCTGTATCACCTATGTCCACTTGCTTGGAGGTGAGTTTGGCTTGTGTAACTTCTGATCTTAAAGAAGGTCATACAGTTTTTCTCCTCCCATCCTATTCCCAGAGGAGCTTCTATGGCCTTCTTAACAAAGATGCACATACCACCACCATGTCTGCTTTGGAAGATCTCTGTTCTTTGATGGCTACTGGATAGTAGCAACTTCCAGCTATCTTGGCTCAAGTGGATCTTGCCATTGAAGAGGATAAAGTTTGTCATATTGGATAGAGTATTATATACTAAGATAACTTTTAACATAGAGATAGAAGTAAAAATGGTTATATATCCAGTGAGAAATTATTAAAACTCAATTACTACAGAAATAAGATAAAACTACAACTTGAGAGAAAAGGAAGTCCTCTTAAGGTAGTAGAAGGAACTTGGAACTCACTTCTGTGAGTCTAAGTTTCTCCTATAAAAACATAAATGTTGAGACTTTTACAGTTTTAAGAGAATTGTTATTTAAAAAATCTTAGTGGATCAACACTGAATTTAGAAGAGCATGAAAAATGTTTTGGTATATTTTAATGCTCCTAAAACAGTAACTCATTTATCTCCTTTTCCTAATTTTTCAATTTTATTAATCTCAAGGTTATCATTCCTACCTTTGTGAAAAATCTCTGAGTTACTCTTGCCTCCTGTAGAGCTTCTTAAAATATGAATAATCCCTCTTGAACAAAAGCAAAAGTGAAAAAGTTGCTAAACTCCTGGAAAGCAAGCAGCCCATCTGCAACTTCTTTTCATCTGTATAACCTATAGGGTTGCTAATAATATGCTTGTTATTTAGAAAAAATGTAAGAGGTAGGCTTTTTTTTTAAAGGTAGTACCATGTATTTTACTTACAGGAGGTGGTTGGCTGATCATTGATATTGCCTCCAGTAAGCTTTGAATACTTTACTGCTTTAAGTTGCACTTTAATGAACAAAGAAGGGAAATAAGAAGTTTGTACAACTGTATGCATGCTTAATTCTAAATATGTTTCCACTTCTTACTAAGCAATAGTCTTAACTTCACAAATTAAATTGTAATTCTGCAAACAACAAAATTAAATTTTGTGGCTGATTTCAGCAAGATTATATCTGTAATTACAAAAGAAATATGTTTAAGATTACATCTCTAACTACAAAAGCCATAATGTTTTTTCTAGCTCTCAGACTATAACTTCAAATGAACTTTTGAAAATCTGAGTTTGTCATTTCTTTCTACAAGTATTCAGAAGAATCCATATACTCCACACTCCTTATAATCATCATTAGTAACAAAATGGTCAACTACAATAGCCATTTGCTTCAGTTGGCACTTCCATACAATCAACACAATTATTTATGATGCCACTACCTACTGGTAATGGGGTTACTAGCATGCCATTTCACATTGACAAAACTCTCAGGCTGCAGTCATTCCCAAGAACAATATCAAGTCAATTCCCAAACCCCATCCTTAAGGATCTGCTTTCTGGGACAATTCTGTTACAAATTTATGAATTAGGAGACAAAGAAAGACATTCTTATTCTCTAAATAAAATTTAAAGATGGTTAGCTAGGTATTGAAGAACTAAAAATAATAAACTTTTTAAAAGACTAAGGGATCATTTATAAAGCAACTGAAGAAAAATAGTATCAGCTTCAGGGCTGAAGGAATAAAGAAAGGGGAGAGTTTGGTACTGTAAAACTTAGAAGCTTAGAGAAGAACCCTAAGGACCTGAAACTCAGACATATTAAAGAGGTCGGTGGCTGTGATGTAGGAAAATATGTTAGGGTTCAGAGCCAATGGCCAAGAAAGAATTCTTGAGATGTCTTTGGTGCAAAGAGGTGATTTTATTAAAGCACAGGGGTAGGACTGTGTGCAGAAAGAGCTGCCCTGGGTATTGAGGAGTGGCCCATTGTATTCTTTCAGGTTAGGAGGGAGATAGGGATAGTGTAAGACTCTAAGGAATTTTGGAAGCAAGGTTTTCAGGACCTTAAGGGGCTAAGTATTGTTGGGAAAAGATCATTTATTATCATCTAATAAAACCTTAGTCATGAGACCCAGCAGATGTGTATTGGTGGATCATATGCTTGGAGGATGATTGCCAGTATGAATCTTGGAGGGTTTAGAGATAAAGGGAATTTCTAAAGGAATTTTTATATGTTAAAGTAGACTTACAGGATCCTGGAGATCAGGCTAAGATTGGCTTCTGCCTTAGCAAAGTATGAACATCTAGGCAGTTGAGTCCTTAGAGGAAGGTCAGTCTGCCTGTTTCAAGGACTTGTCAATAGGCTATATAGGTAGTAAGGAAATCTAATAATTTTCTTCTGCCTTTGTTTCCCACATTAACTGGCTTTAGGATTTTTGAGAAGAAGCATTATTTCTCTAAATCAGTTACTGTAAAATAGCACCTCATTCTCATAACATGTTAAGAATAAAATGCATAACTTATGTAAAACATTTAACAATGTCTTTCACATAGTAAATGCACATGCTACAAAAGCTCCTAAAGGCTATCAATTATTGTTAGTGTTAAATTCAAAATGTGATGTTTTTCAAGACCTAAATGCCCTGCATAATGCAGTTTCTGTCTTCTAACACATCTTAAACCACTCTCTTCCTCATAATTTCAGTTTCTACAGGCCATGAATGGAAAAAAAAGATAATACAATCCTAGAAATATATATTACCAGAGAATATATGTATTTATAATTTGCTATTTGTTTCTTTGTTGTAGACAAGGGTTTCTTTAAAATGATACTGAAAACACACACACACACACACAAAATAAACTGGACTTCATCCAAACTAAAAGTAATTTGTGTGTCAAAAGATACATTTAAGGGATGCCTGGGTGGCTCAGCAGTTGAGCATCTGCCTTCGGCTCAGGGCATGATCCCAGTCCCCCGATTGAATCCCACATCGGACTCCCTGCAGGGAGCCTGCTTCTCCCTCTGCCTATGTCTCTGCCTCTCTCTTTGCATCTCAAATGAATGAATGAATGAATAAATAAATAAATATTTTTTAAAAAGATGCACTCAAGAGAGTGAAAATAAAAGTAGTTGTAGGGGCACATGGGTGGCTCAGTCAGGTAAGCATCTGCCTTTGGCTGGGGTCATGATCCCAGGTTCCTGGGATCGAGTCACATGTCAGGCTTCCTGCTTAGTGGGGCATCTGCTTCTCCTTCTCCCTCTACTACTTCCCCTGCTTGTGCTCTCTCTCTGTCAAATAAATAAATAAATAAAATATTTTCTTAAAAAAGTAGTTGTAAATTATTTCTGTGAGGAGGGTCTTGTAGTCCATTAAATGGTGGCCCTCAAAAAGATGCATCTATATACTGTATCACAAATCCTAAAACTGTTAATTTAACCTTACTTGGGAAATTTTTGCAAATGTAATAAGGGTTTTGAGATGACGTTTTAGAGAACCTGGGTTGTCTCTAAATCTAATAACAACTTTTCTTAATAAGAGACAAAGAGGCAAAGACAAGAACATAAAGGAAAAGACTATGTGAAGATGGAAGTTAAGGATGAAGTTATGCAATCATAAGCCAAGGGACACCTGGAGTCACTAAATTCTGAAAGTGGAAAGGAAGGATTCTTTCCTAGAGCCTTAGGAGGGAGCATAGCCCGATCAATATATTGATTTTAGATTTGTAGCTTCCAAAATTGCAAGAGATTAAATTTTTGTTTTAAATCATCAAGATTGTGGTAATTTGTTATGGCAGCCCTAGAAAACTAATACAGATCTAAAAATAAAGAACTCTTAAAACTCAGTAAGGGAATCAAACTGGGTGACTCAGTTGGTTATGCACCCCAATCTTGATTTTGGCTCAGGTCATGGTCTCAGGGTTATGAGATCAAGCCCCTCATCTGCCTCCACATTCTGCAGGGTGTCTGCTTAACATTCTCCCTCTCTCTCTATCCCACTCATTCTCTCTCTCATATAAATAAATAAATCTTTAAAAAATATATTTTAAAAACTCAATAATAAAAACACAAATAAATGAATTTTAAAATGAACAAAAGATGAAATTACATTTCTCTCAAGAAGATGAACAAGTGGCCAACCAGGAAACGCATGAAAAGAAACTTAACCCCATTAAGTCACTGGGGGAATGCAAATCAAAACCAAAATGTGATTTTACTTTACACTTATAAATTTGCCATGAGAGACTCCTAACTCTAGGAAATGAACAAAGGGTTGCAGAACGGGAGGCAGGTGGGGGATGGGGTAACTGGGTGATGGACACTGAGGAGGGCACTTGATGGGATAAGCTTTGGGTGTTACTCTATATGTTAGAAAATCGAGCTTCAATTAAAAATGTGCCATAATAAAAGATAATAAAATAACAATTATTGAAGTTACAGAGAAATTAGGATGCTCATACACTGCTGGTATGAATATGGGATGCTAAAGCCACTGCAGAAAAGTTTGACGATTCCTCAAAATGTGAAACATAATGTTACTATATGACTCAGGAGTTCCACTCAAGAGAATTAAAAACAGGTGTTCAAACAAAAAAATGTGCACAAATGTTTATATAAATAATATTCACAGTATCCAAAAGGTAAAGACAATCTAAATGTTTTTAACAGATAAATGGATAAGCAAAACATGGTACAATCAAATAATGGGATATTATTCAGCCATTAAAAGGAATGAAATTTTGATACATGCTACAGTATAGATGACCTTCAAAACATTATGCTAAGTGAAAGAAGCCACTTCCATTTATACGAAATATCCAAAATAGTCAAATCCATAGACAGAAAGTGGGTATATGGTTGCTATGAGATATGAGGACAAGAGAATTGTGAGTGATTGCTAACTGATATGAGGTTTATTTTGGGTGATGAAAGGGTTTTAAGAAATAGAAAAGAAAGTAGGAAGTGTTGTACTGGCCAAAATTTATAAAAGGGGAGTATAAATTCACTCATCACAGACTAAATTCCTCTATTCATTGATTTTGTATTTACATAAGAGAAAAAAACTGAAATTATATTAGAAATGTTGAAAGATTTCAATTGATTTCCAACTGTGGGCAATTAGAAACAATCTTCATTATCAGGTACAATGTACTTTTAAGAAATCATTTATTCAATAAGCTTTCATTGACCACCTACTGAAAATACCCAATATACACCAGATACGGTGTCAAGTTCTGTCATAAAACTCTCATGTGCCCTCAGGAAGTATACTCCTTAGTGAAGGAATCAGACCTTAAATAATCACTGGTGTTTCCAGTTATGTTACATGTATGCTTGAAAAAGTGTATTCTCTGTTATTAGGTTAAAAAGTCTGATATATATCCATAGACCCAATATCTACTTTATTGTGATTATATTTCTGATAATTATTATTTTTAATTATTATATTTCCCACTTGACCTGTCCCATATTGAACATTGTTTTTCAATGCCTGTCAATAAATCTGTCCTGTTTTGTTGTTTTGCTAAATATACAACATTGTACAAAAGCTTGCATACTCAACATCATTTTTATTTAATCCTGATATATTTGAAAGATAGATTGGCTATACAGTAATTCTATGTCACATATTATTTCCTTGAGTCTTTTGGAAATATAGCTCCTTTGTTGTCTTACTTTGTGTACTGCTACCAAGAAATCAGATACCAATTTGATTTTCTCTTCTATTTAGGCTACTTCAGTTACTTTGATAGGAGGCTCAGAAGATAGGATATTTTAAATATGTAATAATTTTATTAAAATATGCCTTGGAATTAACCATCTGGGATCAAATTTCCCAACTTTACTAGAAGCTATTGTATTATGTAGATTCTAGTCTTTTATTTCTAACACATTAATAAAAGTTTGAAATGTTAATTCTATTACATTGTCGCATCTTAAAATTATACAACTATTGGGATAGCCCTGGTGGCTCCGCGGTTTAGCCACCTTCAGTCCAGGGCGTGGTCCTGGAGACCCGGGATCCAGTCCCACCTCAGGCTCCCTGCGTAGAGTCTGCTTCTCCCTCTCCCTGTGTCTCTGCCCCCCGCCCCGTGTGTCTCACATGAATAAATAAATTAAAAACCTTTTTAAAAATTAATTAAAAATAAATAAATAAAATTATACAAATATTGAATACCATTTGCCTGGTTTTATACAACTTCCTCTCTGAAAACTTTTTACCTTTGTCTTTAATTAGGTTTTATTTTTTGGTCCTCTTCATCTTTGTTTCTAGGAACCTCCATGGTAGTTTTGGCCATTCTACTGTCTTTTGGATATCTAGTAGTTTATTCCTCATTTCTGAAATGATTTTGTCTTATTCAAATATTGTTTTCAGTATAAGTTATCTCTTACTTTTTATTTCCAAATTGTTAGTCATTTTTAAATTTAATTTTTAAGTTCAATTGTTAGTCATTTCTAGTCAGAGATTTTGAATTTCTGATTCAGATATTCTTATATCTCATATGTTGCAAATTTAATGACATTTCATTTATCATAGAATATTTTCATATAGTTTTCTCTGCTTCAGGGCTAGAATCATTATCAGCTTGTGCCCAGGATTCAAGAGAAATGGATTTTAACAAAAAATTATAAAATCTTTAAAAAAAGGGGGGGGGGGGGCAGCCCAGGTGGCTCAGCATTTTAGTGTTGCCTTCGGCCCAGGGTGTGATACTGGAGACCCAGGGTTGAGTCCTACGTCAGGCTCCCTCTTTGGAGTCTGCTTCTCCCTCTGCCTGTGTCTCTACCTCTCTGTCTCTCTGTTTCTTGTGAATAAATAAATAAAATCTTAAAAAAAAATTAAACTGACATTTCAGGTTGTCTCATAAAAAGATGTCTACACACTTACATACATAACTCTCAAAAAAGTTTCTAAATGGGGAGTTTTTCTTAGAAAGACTTCAGATGTTTAGCCTTAGAAGGAATGTTTATCTGAAAGCTACAAGATAAATTATCATAATTTTTATTTTCGTGAAAGGAGACATTTTAATCTACTTCTAGATTATAAATGAGAAATACAATAGGAAGTACATAAGGAAGGAAACTCCATCTAAATAAAAGAATAAAATGTCAAAAACCAAAGCTTCAAAAGGCATTGTCAGACCTGCAAGCCTAAAATCATAGTGTTAATGCTGATCATGAAGTGGTGTTCAGTACTGCATTGTATCCATGGTTGAGTGATACTACATATGAATTCCTTCTCTTTAACATTTCCTAAATCCCATCCTAGCTCTAGTCTTTTTAAATAAATGTTAAATAAATTCACGTCTTTCTAAAGTCAGCACACATTTAAAAGTAATAGTTAAAAGCAAAGTTGAGAAGAAGGAGATATAACTTTTCCCTCTTAGAAACCAGATGAAAATATGATCTTAACCACTAATAACTATAACTATTTTGTCTACTTTGTTTTCTGCATATGTGACTATCAGATAATATTTAATCTACAACAAAAATCATGTTTATGTAACAGAGTATATATGTTAGTATTAGTAATAATGGAAAGAAAAAAGCAACAGCACACCTGAATCAAGCCTGCTTTACTTATGAAAAATAAATTGTAAGAACAAATCATTCTCTTTACATGAGCATATGCTCCAACCTCGTAACACAGAAATATATTTTTACACCATTGCTCTGCAAATACAGCACTGAGACTACAAATTCATAAAACTTTTTACATTCTATGGACTATTCAAAATGTTAGCCATACAAAACATGTATTTTCAGTATTGGGAATTTTAAAATCTGCAAATAGTCTTAGATAGATCAATAGATAGATAGATAGATAGATAGATAGATAGATGATAGATAGATGATAGATAGATAGATAATAAAATCACACTATTGTCCATTAATATGGAATAGACTACCCAAGATTTTTGAACTGATGAAATAAAATTAATAGTCTTAAGATGGTATATATTCCTTTAACATTTATGCCTTGCTTTCAGAAGGCATCACTTGTTTTCTCATAAGTTATTTAGGAGATCATTCTCAAACTCAGGAGCTGACTACTCAGTCTCTTCAGTGCCATCTTCATGTCTTTGTTCCTCAATGTGTAGATAATAGGATTCAGAATGGGTGTAATCACAAAGTTCAAAATGGCAAGAAACTTATCCACTGGCACTGAGGGAAATGGCCACACGTAAACAAAGATGCACGGTACAAAGAACAAAACCACCACAGTGATGTGCGCTGACAGAGTTGAAAAGGCCTTAGACAAACCAGCTGAGGAACGTTTCCAGACAGTGACCAGAATGAAGACATAGGAGATAAGCAACGAGAAGAAGGTGCCCATGGAAATGAACCCACTGTTGGCAGTCACCATGAATTCCATTCTGTAAGTGTCTGCACAGGCAAGTTTGATGAACCAAGGAAGGTCACAGTAAAAGCTGTCTATCTCATTAGGACCACAAAAAGGCAAATGGATAACAAAAGCTAACTGGACCACTGAATGAATGAGGCCAACAGCCCAAGCACCAGACAGAAGCAAAATGCACATCTGCGGGCTCATGATAGTCAGGTAGTGGAGGGGCTTACATATGGCCACATATCGATCCAAGGCCATGGAGATGAGCAGCACCATCTCAGATCCACCCAGGACATGAAGGGCAAATATCTGGATGACACATCCTTGAAAGGATATGGTTTTGTGCCCTGATTGAAGGTCAGATATCATCTTGGGAACCGTTAAGGTGGAAAGACACAAGTCAACGAATGAAAGATTGGCTAAAAGGAAGTACATAGGGGAATGTAAGTAAGGATCAAAGGTCACTGTAAAGACTACAAGGAGATTTCCCAAAACAATTGTTACATAAAACACTGTAGAGAAGGCAAGGAGAAAATGCTGCACTGGTCTATAGGTAGAAAGTCCCAAGAATACAAACTGAGACACTTCAGAATAATTCGCTTCATACATTGGCTTTGCCTGGTGATACCTAAAAGACCAAAACCAAAATAACAAAGAAAGAGTTTATCAAAAATTATTATTTAAAAACACAGATTTGAGCTTTCATTAAGTCTGGTTTTAAGAAGAAATCTCCAGTAACAGTCATAAGGTGCTTTATAAAAATCATGTGTTAATTTATCTATTCAGCTAATATGCATAAATATTATAACTAATAATCCTATTGAGGATCTACCATGTGCCTCATACTATGTCAGGTTTTGAGGTAAAACACTGATCTTGACTTCAGGAGGTTTACAGGTTAATAGTGGTTGTAGACAATAAATAGTTTTAAATACAGATAGAACTCTGATAATAGATTGAAAGGAAAAGACAGTGTACCATAAGAACAATGTGACTCATTCAACTGGTGATTGCTCAGATTCTACTTAACAAGGGGTTGTTACTACTAAAAAGTAGATTCCAGACTATGGAAATGCCGTGTGCAAATATCATGAGACAGGAAGGTTAGGAGGGCAAGAGGATGAACAACTGAAATCAGGCTGTAGTAATAGGCCAGACAGGATGGAAATTTGAATCCATGAATTGAACTTTGCCTTATATCCTAAGAGCAATAGAAAATTATTAAGGATTTTAAGGAGTAGCTTGATATATTTCTGCTGTCAAATATTCACCAAAGCTGCAATGCAAAGAATTGAATGAAAAGCCTAAAGAAAACTTAGTGATCTCTCAGATTACTGAAGAATCATTTCATACCAGTGTGGACAAGGTGAACTATTCAGTCAACAGTGTTGGCACAATGAATGAAACATGGAAAAAATGCAGGTCTTTGCCTTTAAACATGAACTCAAGGAAATTTTTAATGAGTATCTAGATGTTAAGAGACAAAAGAAACATGTAAATACTTAGACATTAAGATGGAAAATTCATTCTGTTTTTTATAGAGGGAGGGGGAAGGATCAGACAGAGAGGGAGAAAGAGAGTCTTAAGCAAAGTTTATGCCCAGTATGGAGCCCAAAACAGGGCTCAATCTCACAACCATAACACCATGACCTGAGCTGAAATCAAGAGTTGGACAATGAACTGACTGAGCCACCTAGGCACCATGGAAAACTTCATTCTTATCATCCTTCATTAACAAATGAAGAGGAAATAGTTGAAAGTAACCAAGACATTAAAAGCAAAACCAGGGCAGCTTGGGTGGCTCAGCGGTTTAGCACTGCCTTCAGTCCAGAGCATGATCCTGGAGATCCGGGATGGAGTCCCAGGTCAGGCTCCCTGCATGGAGCCTGCTTCTCCCTCTGCCTGTGTCTCTGCCTCTCTCTCTCTGTCTCTAATAAATAAATAAATAAATAAATAAATAAATAAATAAATAAAATCTTTTTAAAAATAAATACATAAATAAATAAATAAAGCAAAATCATATTATATGTAGTTATACATAGATATAGGAAGATAGTGTATATAGACACACACATTAATATTTTTATATGGAGATATAAACACTATAAAGTAAAAGTAAAATCACTGTGAAAAATATCAAATGATTGACATTTTTAATATGAAATTATTTATTCTAAATGCATTTCAAAAATGCACATACCAATTTTAAAATGAGTAAGACATATTAAAAACAAAATGCCTATTATTCAGAATCATATGAAAAGTAAAACGGTAATCAGACAAATGTAAATAGATCATGCCAGAGTGCCATTTTTGTTCTAACAAAGTGTCTAAGTTTTAAAAATATTGATGATTTATCATGGATGAGTCTGTGAAGAATCAGATATATTCATACACTGTTAATAATAGCATGAATTGATACAATTCTCCAGAGGTACATTCAAAATAGATACAAAAAGGCCAACAAACTGGGAAAGGTGTAGAAGAAATGGATAAATTCCTAGAAACATACTACCTTCCAAAATGGAAATCAGGAAGAAGAAGAAAAACTGAATAGGCTAATTACTAATTATAACATTGTATTTATAATCAAGAAAACTCCCAAAAAACAATAGGATCAGATGGATTTACAAGTAAATTATATCAAACAGTTAAAGACTTAATACCTATTCTTCTCAAAGTATTTCAAAAAACAGAAGAGGAAATAGTTTCCAAATTTATTTTATGAGGCCAGCCTTCCCCTGATATTAAAACCATAGCCACTATGAAAAAAGAAGACTAGAGGCCAATATCCCTTATTAACAGACTTGCAAAAATCCTCAATAAAATTTTAGCAAACTGGATTCAACAATTCAGTAAAAGGATCATTCACTATAATCAAGTGGGATTTGTGCCAGGGAAGCAAGGATGGTTCACACATAAATCAACATGATACATCACATTAACAAAATGGATTAAAACTATATGATCATCTCAATAGATATAGAAAAAACATTGGACAAAATTCAGCATCTATTCCTGATAAAAACTCTCAACAAAATGGGTTTAGATAGAACATACCTCAACATAATAGAGGTCATATATGACAAATTCACAGGCAGCATCATACTCAATAGTGAAAAACAGAACTTCTCCTCTAAGATCAGGAACAAGACAAATATGTCCACAAATGCTACCTTTATTCAATGTAACATTAGAAATCTTAGCCACAGCAATCAGACAACAACAACAAAAATTAAAGGCATCCAAACTGGTAAAGAAGAAGGAAAGCTGTCACTATTCACAGATAACATGATATATACATAGAAAATTCTAAAGACTCAAAAAAAGCCTACTAGAACTGATAAAATTATTCACAGAAAGCTGTCACATTTCTATACACGAATAAGGAAGTAGCAAAAGGAGAAATTAAGAAAAAGTATCATTTATAATTGTACCAAAAAGAAAAAAAATACTTAGGAATAAATTTAACAAAGAAGATGAAAGAACTATACTTGGAAAACTAAGATATTGATGAAATACATTAAAGACAACATGGAGAATTAATACCACTAAAATGTCCATACTATCCAAAGAAATCTACAAATTTAAGACAATTACTATCAAAATAACGTTTTTCACAGAACTAGAATAAATAAACCTAAGACTTGTATGGAACCACAAAAAAACCCCAAATAGCCAAAAAAATCTTGAGAAAAGACAGAGTTGGAAGTACCACAATCCTTGATTTCAAGATATACTACAAAGTTATGGTATATAAACAAAATAGTATGGAACTGGCACATAGATTGGTAGAACAAAAATAGCTCAGAAATAGACCCATACTTATATGATCAATTAGTCTATGACAAAGGAGGCAAGAATGGGGAATAGACACTCTCTAAAATAAATGATATTGAGAAAACTGGACAGCTACTGCAAAAGAATGAAATTGGACCATTTTCTTACACCATACATGAAAATAAACTCAAATGGATTAAAGACCAAATGTGAGACCTGAAACTATAAACTATAAAGCTCCTAGAAGAAAACATCAGCAGTAATCTCTTGGACTTTGGCCTTAGCCACGTATTTATGAATATGCCTCCTCAGGCAAGGAAATAAGAGCAAAAATGAATTATTGGGACTGCATCAAAATAAAAGACTTTGGCAGAGTGAAGGAAACCAACAGCAAAACAAAAAGGTAACAATGAATGGGAGAAGATATTGGTAAATATATATTTGATAAGAGGTTAATATAAAAAATCAAAACAATTCAATTTAAAAATGGGCAGGGCACACAAATAGACATTTTTCAAAATGGCCAAAAGACACGTAAAAAGATGCTCAATTTCACTAATCATCAAGGAAATAAAAATCAAAACCATAATAACATTATCACTTCACACCTGTCAAAATAGCTAGAATCAAAAAGACAAGAAATAACAAGTGTTGGCAAAGATGTGGAGAAAAAAGAACCTTCCCTGTGTATTGTTGGTGGGAGTGTAAATTGGTATAGCCACTGTTGAAAACAGGATGGAGTTTCCTCAAAAGATTAAAAATAGAAATACCATATGATTGAATAACCACTCAAAGAAAATAAAAATATTAATTCAAAAAGTTACATGTCCCCCAATGTTTATTGCAGTATTACTGACAATAGCCAAGATGTGGAAGCAATCTAAGTGTCCATCAATAGATGAATGGATAAAGATGAAGAGATAGATAGATAGATAGATAGATAGATAGATAGATAGCCATTATATATACTATTCAGCCATTAGGAAAGAATGAGATCTTGCCATTTGCCACAACATGGATGGCTCTAGAGGGTATCATGTTAAATAAAACAGACTGAGAAAGACAAATATCCTTATATCTTTTTAACAGTGCTTCTACTATTTAGAATTTAATTTTTCCATATTTAACCACATAAATTTAATATATCCACATTTCCCTTTATAAATTATGGATTTTGTGTTATTCTTTAAACTTTCTCCAAATAATGATTAGCCACCAACTACATTTTAAATGCATTGATTGCATTTGTGGTTACATAACTGCATATATCTGGCAAAAGTCATTAATTGCATATTTAAAAATTAGTGAAGTTTATTGTGTAAATTATACAGCAATAAAAGTAATTTTGAGACATTTTTAAAAAGGATTAAGAATAGAAATACTCTATGATCTAATGATTCCAGTACTGGGTATTTACCCAAAGAAAATAAAAACATCTATTCAAAAAGATATCTGCACTTCTATGTTTACTGCAGCATTATTTACAAGATATGGAAGCAATCTAAGTATCCATTGATAGATGAATGGATACAGATAAAATGTATATATATGTGAGTATACGGAATATCTTTGGACTATGTAGTGTGCAGTGTGTACTATACATACAAATATATGGGATATTAATGGAATATGGAATATTACTCAGCTTCAATAGAGAATAAGATTTACTTTTTGTGACAGCATAATAGGCATTATATTAAGTGAAATGAGTCAAGACAGAAAAAGACAAACACCAAATGATTTCACTTATATGTAAAATCCATAAAAGCTAGACAAACAACTTAAAAAAATAGAAACAGACTCATAAATACAGAGAAGAAACTAATGGTTACTAATGGTGTCAGGATGGGTGAAGTATATGAAGAGGATCAAGAGGTACAATCTTTCTGTTATAAAATAAGTCATTAGGATGAAAATACAATGTAGAGAATAGAGTCAATAACATTATAGTAATGTTTGGTGACTAATGGTAACTAGACTTATGGTGAGCACTGTGTAATGTATAGAACTGGTAAATCACTATACTGTACATCTGAAACTAGTATAGCACTGTATATCAACTATACTTCAATAAAAAATAAACAACAGAATTCTTTGAAATAACAGTACATACCAAAAATTTTTAATTTTTAAATTCTGATGTTCCTTCATTTATGACCAAGAATCTCACTTCAAGAAAATCTGCTTAATGTTGTAATAGATGAATTAAAATATAAGCTATAGGGGCTACCTATCAGCATCATATTTATTTTTAAAATACTAGAAATAACTTTAAATATCCATAATAAGGAATTAAATTATAAATAGTAATTCCGCCTGAGGAGGTATTCAACTTTGTATATTGAAATAGAAGTCCATACCATGAAAAGATATGAATAATTTTCATTGAATAAAAAGAAATGATTATAAAATAAAATGAATTGGAAACCTTACCCTAATCCCTAATCCCTGACCCTAACCCTAGATCCAAGGAAAAAAAATAAAAATAGGAAACCCATTTTAAAAATCTATATGTCTATGGAATGCCTGGGTGGCTCAGGCGGTTAAGTGTCTGCCTTTAGCTCAAGTCATGATCTCCAGGTCAGGGATGGAGCCCCACAGGAGGTTGTCTGCTCCATGGGGAGTCTGCTTGTCCCTCTCCCTTTGCCCCTCCCCCCAACTAATACTCTCTCCTCTCTCTTTCTCTCTCTCAAATAAATGAATAAATAAAATCTTTAAATAAAACTTATATGCATAGGAAAAATATAGAAATATGCTTATCTTTTATGCTTATCAATAATTTGTTACTCTCTTGGCTTCTGTATTTGAACTATATATATGTAATGTATAGAATGTATATATCTTCATCTTTATCATATATATTCATCTGTATTCAGATAGGAATACTATTCAGCCATTAGAAAAGAATGGGATCTTGCCATTTGCCACAACATGGATGACCCTAGAGGGTATTATGTTAAATGAAACAAACCAGACAGAGAAAGACAAATATCCTTATATCATTTTAACAATGCTTTCTACTATTTAGAATTTTTCTGTAGCTCCAAAGATAACTTTGAATATTATAGATGACAACCTAATATATTAACTTGTTTCTTATATAATTTTCTAAACTATATCATTAAACAACCAAACCAAATTATGGATGCTTATTCCTCACCTGAAATAAATTAGTTCCTTCATTTGCACTTCAATACCAAGCTTTCATCCAGGCCCCACACTAATAACAACCATTCCTTCTTCCGTCATCAGTCCTCCTTTTGCTACCCCACCTCATACCCAGTCTCCTGCATGTCGCAGGGCTATGCTTTCACAGCAGGAATGGAATATAAATAGGTGGGAGCACCCCAATCCCACTATAGTCAAGAGTAGACTTGAGAGGTGAGGCCAGGTGGTCAAGGAACCCTGAAGGTTATGGACATGGACACAGTATTGTAGCCAAAAGGAAACACTACAAAGGTGGTGCTAGGGGAAGCCACCACAAGGGCAATGGTTAGAGAATGTTATAGCCAACAACTAAGATAAAACACAGTAAAATTAAAAAAAAACAAAACAAACAAAAAAAAAACACAGTAAAATTAAGCAAAGGATAATGGAATAATCACGGAGGTGAACAGTAGTGGACATGACATCTCAGATGACCTATAATCAACTCCGTCTAAAGATTTTGAACACACAGTGTATGGATTTTTAAAAATGTGTATATTCTGGAACATAAAAAAATACATACTTAGTATGTACACATTTAGTATGCTCCCGACTGCATAAAATAAATAAAATAACAACCAACAGAAAAGTCAATTAAAAGAAAAATAATAATTTTTTTCTTAGTAGGAAAATTGGGTGTTTTTCCGTTTTTCTCTTTATTTTCCGAATGTCAAAAATTCCTTTATTAATACAAATTGCCTTAATTTAATGCATCTCAAAGGAAAGAAAAATATTGTCATCGGAGTACTAAATTTGATAGAAAAATCTACATTAACTCCACAAGGAAGAGGTCTAACTTTAGAAAGCGGGAAGGCATGCACAGGTAACTAACACCAGGGATAATACCACCACATACGACTGGCCAATAAACATATTCATTATGTTCAGTCTCATCATCATCAGTGATCATCAACAACCTTCATTGCTTTTTGTCTTACTGATCAACAGAGGAAAAAAAAGAGAGAGAATTCTCAGTATCATCAAAGTTTCAATATAAAAGTTACTCTTAGACATTGATGACGGGATTGTAAATTGATAATATTTATTAGAATTTAAAACGTACAAATCTATCTGTTATATTCAGCATATATGTTCATATATATATGTATTTTCAAATAACTACACAAATGTACACATATAATCGAATGTTGTCAACTCACGTCAATCAATAGAGAAGGTTATTAATCACATTTTAGTACATATAGACATTGGAATACTATGAAGCTCTTAAAATCAACCAAATACTTCTATACATACAGATCTGGATAGATTTTTTAAAAGATTTTATTTATTAGAGAGAGAGAGTGAATGAGGGAGAGAGCATGAGCAGAAGGATGGGAGAGCAAGAGGGAGAAGCAGACTCTCCACTGAGCAGGGAGCCCAATGCAGGGCTCAATCCCAGGACCCCAAGATCATGACCTGAGCTGAAGGCAGACGCTTAACCCACTGGGCCACCCGGACACCCTGCAGATCTAGAAAGATTTAACTTTTAAGTGAAACACAAGATAGTGTGTAAAACTAATATGAAGCTTTGTGTTTGAATAAAAACATTTGCTAAGAATGAATACAAAATATTATACATAGTAAGTCCTGAAAAGTAAGATAACATGTAGCTTTCACTTCGTAAAGTCTGTACTTTTGTACTGTTTAAATGGTCTAAAACAATTTATATTGCTTTTGACCTAAAAAGTATGAATTTTAAGGGGTACCTGGATGGCTCAGTTCGTTGAGCATGTGGCTCTTGGTTTCTGCTCAAGTCATGATCTCAGGGTTATGGGTTGGTTCCCTGCTTGTTGATCAGGTCCCCGTGCTCAGCAGAAGTCCACTTCGGAGACTCTCCCCTCCCATGCCACACACACCTGTGAGCAGCGAGCTCTCACTCTCTCTCTCACATAAATTAATAAATCTTTTCAAAAAGTATAATTCTCAAATACAAAATAAGGGGTTCCAAATGTGCGGACTTACAAATTCAGATTGTAGTGATGTCAATATTATTCAAATAAGCATTTTAAAATTGAAATAAAGCCTTACAAATATGTGAAACTATATAGTCACGAAGTATCACA